>NW_022264147.1:167500-227500 GCF_002021735.2 Oncorhynchus kisutch | reverse complement strand
TTGGGTAGTTGACGAAGCCTGGCCTCTGGTCAGAGAGAGACAGACCAGGACAGAGCCTCTGGTCAGAGAGAGACAGACCAGGACAGAGCCTCTGGTCAGAGAGAGACAGACCAGGACAGAGCCTCTGGTCAGAGAGAGACAGACCAGGACAGAGCCTCTGGTCAGAGAGAGACAGACCAGGACAGGCCTCAAATAGGATTTCACTGCACTTTATGTTCTATTCAAATATATTTCAGTTGGTCAGCTGTTTCTTAGCTGACTGAGTTCACCGTCCCAGTCAGAGCTTATGACAGCGCGTCTTATGTCTTGAATGGACAGCAGAGATATTTGTCGAAAGAGGCCTGTTTTTGATCCTGTACCCGGCCTGAACCGCTGACACCAGGCAGGAAGGGGCTTGTTTCTATTCCTGTACCGGCCTGAACCGCTGACACCAGGCAGGAAGGGGCTTGTTTCTAATCCTGTACCGGCCTGAACCGCTGACACCAGGCAGGAAGGGGCTTGTTTCTAATCCTGTACCGGTCTGAACCGCTGACACCAGGCAGGAAGGGGCTTGTTTCTAATCCTGTACCGGCCTGAACCGCTGACACCAGGCAGGAAGGGGCTTGTTTCTAATCCTGTACCCGGCCTGAACCGCTGACACCAGGCAGGAAGGGGCTTGTTTCAAATCCTGTACCGGCCTGAACCGCTGACACCAGGCAGGAAGGGGCTTGTTTCTAATCCTGTACCGGCCTGAACCGCTGACACCAGGCAGGAAGGGGCTTGTTTCTAATCCTGTACCGGCCTGAACCGCTGACACCAGGCAGGAAGGGGCCTGTTTCAAATCCTGTACCGGCCTGAACCACTGACTAACCCTAACCCCAACCCTCTCACATTGCAAGGCTACTATGTGCCATGTCCCTCCAGCCTCTGGCCTGGGTTTACCGGCCTGAACCACTGACTAACCCTAACCCCAACCCTCTCACATTGCAAGGCTACTATGTGCCATGTCCCTCCAGCCTCTGGCCTGGGTTTACCGGCCTGAACCACTGACTAACCCTAACCCCAACCCTCTCACATTGCAAGGCTACTATGTGCCATGTCCCTCCAGCCTCTGGCCTGGGTTTACAACCTCGACTTATTCAATCTATAATGATCAACTGGAGTTCATCAATAACCCCAACAGCTGTCAGACTGAGGTCATGTGTAATCAGGTCTACAACCTAGACTTATTCAATCTATAATGATCAACTGGAGTTCATCAATAAACCCAACAGCTGTCAGACTGAGGTCATGTGTAATCAGGTCTACAACCTAGACTTATTCAATCTATAATGATCAACTGGAGTTCATCAATAAACCCAACAGCTGTCAGACTGAGGTCATGTGTAATGGGGTCTACAGTTGAGACAACTACACACTGCAGACTGATGAGACAACTACACAATGCAGACTGATGAGACAACTACACAATGCAGACTGAGGAGACAATTACACACTGCAGACTGATGAGACAACTACACAATGCAGACTGAGGAGACTTATACACACTGCAGACTGAGGAGACAACGACACACTGCAGACTAAGGATACAACTACACACTGCAGACTGAGGAGACAACTACACACTGCAGACTGAGGAGACAACTACACAATGCAGACTGAGGAGACTTATACACACTGCAGACTGAGGAGACAACTACACACTGCAGACTGAGGATACAACTACACACTGCAGACTGAGGAGACAACTACACACTGCAGACTGAGGAGACAACTACACACTGCAGACTGAGGAGACAACTACACACTGCAGACTGAGGAGACAACTACACAATGCAGACTGAGGAGACAACTACACACTGCAGACTGAGCAGACAACTACACAATGCAGACTGAGGAGACAACTACACAATGCAGACTGAGGATGACAACTACACAATGCAGACTGGGATAAAGTTTAATCTGGTCTACAGTTGAGACAACTACACACTGCAGACTGAGGAGACAACTACACAATACAGACTGAGGAGACTACTACACAATGCAGACTGAGAAGACAACTACACAATGCAGACTGAGGTCATGTGTAATCAGGTCTACAGTTGAGACAACTACACACTGCAGACTGAGGAGACAACTACACAATGCAGACTGAGGAGACTACTACACAATGCAGACTGAGGAGACAACTACACAATGCAGACTGAGGTAATGTGTAATGGGGTCTACAGTTGAGACAACTACACACTGCAGACTGAGGAGACAACTACACAATGCAGACTGAGGAGACAACTACACAATGCAGACTGAGGTAATGTGTAATGGGGTCTACAGTTGAGACAACTACACACTGCAGACTGAGGAGACAACTACACAATGCAGACTGAGGCGACTACTACACAATGCAGACTGAGGAGACAACTACACAATGCAGACTGAGGTAATGTGTAATGGGGTCTACAGTTGAGACAACTACACACTGCAGACTGAGGAGACAACTACACAATGCAGACTGAGGAGACAACTACACAATGCAGACTGAGGTAATGTGTAATGGGGTCTACAGTTGAGACAACTACACACTGCAGACTGAGGAGACAACTACACAATGCAGACGTAGGGTACAACTACACAATGCAGACTGAGGAGACAACTACACAATGCAGACTGAGAAGACAACTACACAATGCAGACTGAGAAGACAACTACACAATGCAGACTGAGGAGACAACTACACAATGCAGACTGGGATAAAGTTTAATCAGGTCTACAGTTGAGACAACTACACAATGCAGACTGAGGAGACAACTACACAATGCAGACTGAGGAGACAACTACACAATGCAGACTGAGAAGACAACTACACAATGCAGACTGGGTTAAAGTTTAATCAGGTCTACAGTTGAGACAACTACACAATGCAGACTGAGAAACCAACTACACAATGCAGACTGAGGAGACAACTACACAATGCAGACTGAGGTAATGTGTAATCAGGTCTATAGTTGAGACAACTACACAATGCAGACTGAGGAGACAACTACACAATGCAGACTGAGGTAATGTGTAATCTGGTCTATAGTTGAGACAACTACACAATGCAGACTGAGAGGACAACTACACAATGCAGACTGAAGTCATGTTTAATCAGGTCTATAGTTGAGACATCTAAACACTACAGACTGAGGTATATAATATAATATATATATAATCATTGTGTTATACTAGTCAGAACAGTAATCATTGTGTTATATACTAGTCAGAACAGTAATCATTGTGTTATATACTAGTCAGAACAGTAATAACTGTGTTATACTAGTCAGAACAGTAATAATTGTGTTATACTAGTCAGAACAGTAATCATTGTGTTATATACTAGTCAGAACAGTAATCATTGTGTTATATACTAGTCAGAACAGTAATCATTGTGTTATATACTAGTCAGAACAGTAATCATTGTCTTATATACTAGTCAGAACAGTAATCATTGTGTTATATACTAGTCAGAACAGTAATCATTGTGTTATATACTAGTCAGAACAGTAATCATTGTGTTATATACTAGTCAGAACAGTAATAATTGTTATATACTAGTCAGAACAGTAATCATTGTCTTATATACTAGTCAGAACAGTAATCATTGTGTTATACTAGTCAGAACAGTAATCATTGTGTTATATACTAGTCAGAACAGTAATCATTGTGTTATATATAATCATTGTGTTATATACTAGTCAGAACAGTAATCATTGTGTTATATACTAGTCAGAACAGTAATCATTGTCTTATATACTAGTCAGAACAGTAACCATTGTGTTATACTAGTCAGAACAATAATCATTGTGTCATCTGCAAAATTGTAATTATTTGCCTACCTCCTCATGCCTTTTGCACACATTGTATATAGACCCCCCCCTTTGTTTTCTACTGTGTTATTGACTTGTTAATTGTTTACTCCATGTGTAACTCTTTGTTGTATGCTCACACTGCTATGCTTTATCTTGGCCAGGTCGCAGTTGCAAATGAGAACTTGTTCTCAACTAGCCTACCTGGTTAAATAAAGGTGAAATAAAAAAAATAAAAAAATAAATATATAATCATTGTGTTATACTAGTCAGAACAGTAATCATTGTGTTATACTAGTCAGAACAGTAATCATTGTCTTATACTAGACTAGAACAGACTAGTATATTATCATCTCTATTCTCTCTTCTTATCTTTAATCCAACCCTCTCTCTCCCTCCATCTCTTTTATCCAACCCTCTCTCTCCCTCTCTCTCTTTAATCCAACCCTCTCTCTCCCTCTCTCTCTTTAATCCAACCCTCTCTCTCCCTCTCTCTCTTTAATCCAACCCTCTCTCTCTCTCTCTGTGTTCTAACCCTTTCTCTCTTCTTCTCTTTAATACAACCCTTTCTCTCTTCTTCTCTTTAATCCAACCCTCTCTCGCATCTCTTTATTCCAACCCTCTCTCTCTTTAATCCATCCTTCTCTCTCTCTCTTTATTCCAACCCTCTCTCTCTCTCTTATCTTTAATCCAACCCTCTCTCTCTCTCTTTATTCCAACCCTCTCTCTCTCCCTGTCCCTCTTTAATCCAACCCTCTCTCTCCCTCTCTCTCTTTAATCCAACCCTCTCTCTCCCTCTCTCTCTTTAATCCAACCCTCTCTCTCCCTCTCTCTCATCCAACCCTCTCTCTCCCTCTCTCTCATCCAACCCTCTCTCTCCCTCTCTCTCTTTAATCCAACCCTCTCTCTCCCTCTCTCTCTTTAATCCAACCCTCTCTCTCCCTCTCTCTCTTTAATCCAACCCTCTCTCTCCCTTCCCAGCCTGTGCTGCTGTAGTACAGATGATCAGAGCAGATAAAAGACAAAGCTCCTGTCTCTCTGTAACGTCTCCCCGTTGATGTGAACAAGGCAGCAGTCTTGCATGTTTATATCATAATGTGTTTGTTTGTGGTTAAATCCTGCCCTCCAGGGTGGCGTGCTGCTCAGTACTCAGCCTTGCAGCTCCACAGTACGTCTGCATACAAAATGGCACCCTATTCCCTACATAGTGCACTACTCTCAACCCGAGCCCTATGGGTGAAGGGAACAGGGCACCATTTGGGACGCAGTTGGAGCCATTAGAAGCAGCAGCTGTTTGACACAGAGTTTGATAGCAACTCATGCATATTCATTTCTGGCTTATTGAGAGGATCAGGGAGGCGGAGTCAGACACAAAGACACATTCTGGAAGGTGCTGGTTGTACCCTCTCTCTCTCTGTGTCTGTCTCTCTCACTCTACCTCTCCCTCTCTGTCTCTCTCTCTCTGTGTCTGTCTCTCTCACTCTCCATCTCTTTCTACCTCTCTCTCTGTCTCTCTCTCTGTGTCTGTGTCTCTCTCTCTCACTCTGTCTCTCTCTCTGTGTCTGTGTCTCTCTCTCTCACTCTCTCTCCCTCTGACTCTCTCTCTCTCTCTCTGTGTGTCCCTCTCTGTCGCTCTCTCTCTCTCTCTCTCCCTCTGACTCTCTCTCTCTGTCTGTTTCTCTCTCTCTGTGTCTCTCTCTGTCTGTCTCTCTCTCTCTCTCTCTCTGTCTCTCTCTCTGTCTCTCTCTCTCTCTCTCTCTCTCTCTGTCTATCTATCTCTCTCTCTCTCCCCCCCATTCTGCTTTAAGCCAGGGCTGAATCCAACACACGCTCTGTTTCAGCTGGATGTCTCCAGACATCAGAAGGGAGAGCTTAGCCATGGTGCAGGTGTGTGTCGGCACGAAGCAGGCGTTGTCAATGGGCTTAGAGCTCTGCGTCTTGCTGTGCTGCGATTGGTCAGCGGACAGTCATGTGGAGCAGGTCTCTGATGTCACTGCATCCTCAGGAGCTCAGTACCAATCAGAGAGTGTGGAGGGGAGGGGGGGTAGCGAGAATTATAGTTTGGCGTGACTGGTATGAGGTGTCATGGGTGTTTGTGTTGAGCTAGTGCTGATGGTTTTGGAGAACAGTCCCCAGGCTAGGTGGTAAGCCAATATGGAGCCAGCCATTCAAACCCACTACTGAGCACTGTGCTGTTCCTCATCGCGCCACATGGTGTCAGGCTTTCTCTACATTTTTACCCCAGCCAGCTCTGAGGAGCATCAGAAAGTCATGCTGAACAACGTATTCCTGTCATGTAGTATTCTGAAGAGGACAGAGAACGGTCAGACGACAGGCTGCCCTTGAACAGGATGTGATTCAGGGGGAAAGGGGCCGTGTCAGGGAGTGTAAAGACAAAACACACGTGAATTCACCATGTGATAATCCTTGAGCATCAATGTTTTCATCAGGTCTCTACTACACTACATTGGTTATGAGAAGTGTCAGATGAAGGTTTTAGGGGTCTCTACTACTCTACATTGGTTATGAGAAGTGTCTGATGACAGCTCATCTGTCTGTCTGACTGACTCACCTCTGCATCCCAAATGTCCCTATTCCCTATATAGTACACTACCTTAGACCAGAGCCCTATTCCCTATATAGTGTACTACTTTAGATCAGAGCTCTATTCCCTATATAGTGCACTACTTTAGACCAGGGCCCTATTCCCTATATAGTACACTACTATAGACCAGGGCCCTATTCCCTATATAGTACACTACTATAGACCAGAGCCCTATTCCCTATATAGTACACTACTTTAGACCAGAGCCGTATCCCCTATATAGTACACTACTTTAGACCAGGGCCCTATTCCCTATATAGTGCACTACTTTAGACCAGAGCCCTATTCCCTATATAGTGCACTACTTTAGACCAGAGCCCTAGTCTCACCTCTGGGTGATAGGGGGAGACAGGCCAGACTCTCTCATGGCTGGGTGATAGGGGGAGACAGGCCAGACTGTCTGCCAGACCTGAAGACAGTCTCACTGCTGGGTGATAGGGGGAGACAGGCCAGACTGTCTCACTGCTGGGTGATAGGGGGAGACAGGCCAGACTGTCTCACTGCTGGGTGATAGGGGGAGACAGACCAGACTGTCTCACTGCTGGGTGATAGGGGGAGACAGGCCAGACTCTCTCTGATGGGTGATAGGGGGAGACAGGCCAGACTGTCTCACTACTGGGTGATAGGGGGATACAGGCCAGACTGTCTCACTGCTGGGTGATAGGGGGAGACAGGCCAGACTGTCTCACTGCTGGGTGATAGGGGGAGACAGGCCAGACTGTCTCACTGCTGGGTGATAGGGGGAGACAGGCCAGACAGTCTCACTGCTGGGTGATAGGGGGAGACAGGCCAGACTGTCTCACTGCTGGGTGATAGGGGGAGACAGACCAGACTGTCTCACTGCTGGGTGATAGGGGGAGACAGGCCAGACTGTCTCACTGCTGGGTGATAGGGGGAGACAGACCAGACTGTCTCACTGCTGGGTGATAGGGGGAGACAGGCCAGACTCTCTCTGATGGGTGATAGGGGGAGACAGGCCAGACTGTCTCACTGCTGGGTGATAGGGGGAGACAGGCCAGACTGTCTCACTGCTGGGTGATAGGGGGAGACAGGCCAGACTGTCTCACTGCTGGGTGATAAGGGAAGACAGGCCAGACTGTCTGTCTGACCTGAAGAACGTCTCACTGCTGGGTGATAGGGGGAGACAAGCCAGACTTTCTCACTACTGGGTGATAGGGGGAGACAGGCCAGACTGTCTCACTGCTGGATGATAGGGGGAGACAGGCCAGACTGTCTGCCAGACCTGAAGACAGTCTCACTGCTGGGTGATAGGGGGAGACAGGCCAGACTGTCTCACTGCTGGGTGATAGGGGGAGACAGGCCAGACTGTCTCACTGCTGGGTGATAGGGGGAGACAGGCCAGACTGTCTGTCTGACCTGAAGAACGTCTCACTGCTGGGTGATAGGGGGAGACAGGCCAGACTGTCTGTCTGACCTGAAGAACGTCTCACTGCTGGGTGATAGGGGGAGACAGGCCAGACTGTCTCACTGCTGGGTGATAGGGGGAGACAGGCCAGACTGTCTCACTGCTGGGTGATAGGGGGAGACAGGCCAGACTGTCTGTCTGACCTGAAGAATGTCTCACTGCTCACTGTATTGATCCTATACAAAGGAGAACAGAGGTAGAGGTATGGTATTGATCCTATACAATGGAGAACAGAGGTAGAGTTATGGTATTGATCCTAAACAACAGAGGTAGAGTTATGGTATTGATCCTATACAATGGAGAACAGAGGTAGAGTTATGGTATTGATCCTAAACAACAGAGGTAGAGTTATGGTATTGATCCTATACAATGGAGAACAGAGGTAGAGGTATGGTATTGATCCTATACAAAGGAGAACAGAGGTAGAGTTATGGTATTGATCCTATACAACGGAGGTAGAGTTATGGTATTGATCCTATACAATGGAGAACAGAGGTAGAGGTATGGTGTTGATCCTATACAATGGAGAACAGAGGTAGAGTTATGGTATTGATCCTATACAACAGAGGTAGAGTTATGGTATTGATCCTATACAATGGAGAACAGAGGTAGAGGTTTGGTATTGATCCTATACAATGGAGAACAGAGGTAGAGTTATGGTATTGATCCTATACAACGGAGAACAGAGGTAGAGTTATGGTATTGATCCTATACAATGGAGAACAGAGGTAGAGTTATGGTATTGATCCTATACAACGGAGAACAGAGGTAGAGTTATGGTATTGATCCTATACAATGGAGAACAGAGGTAGAGTTATGGTATTGATCCTATACAAAGGAGAACAGAGGTAGAGTTATGGTATTGATCCTATACAACAGAGGTAGAGTTATGGTATTGATCCTATACAATGGAGAACAGAGGTAGAGTTATGGTATTGATCCTATACAATGGAGAACAGAGGTAGAGTTATGGTATTGATCCTATACAATGGAGAACAGAGGTAGAGTTATGGTATTGATCCTAAACAACAGAGGTAGAGTTATGGTATTGATCCTATACAACAGAGGTAGAGTTATGGTATTGATCCTATACAACAGAGGTAGAGTTATGGTATTGATCCTATATAATGGAGAACAGAGGTAGATTTATGGTATTGATCCTATACAACAGAGGTAGAGTTATGGTATTGATCCTATATAATGGAGAACAGAGGTAGATTTATGGTATTGATCCTATACAATGGAGAACAGAGGTAGAGGTATGGTATTGATCCTATACAATGGAGAACAGAGGTAGAGGTATGGTATTGATCCTATACAATGGAGAACAGAGGTAGAGGTATGGTATTGATCCTATACAAAGGAGAACAGAGGTAGAGTTATGGTATTGATCCTATACAATGGAGAACAGAGGTAGAGGTATGGTATTGATCCTATACAACAGAGGTAGAGTTATGGTATTGATCCTATACAACAGAGAACAGAGGTAGAGGTATGGTATTGATCCTATACAACAGAGATAGAGGTATGGTATTGATCCTATACAATGGAGAACAGAGGTAGAGGTATGGTATTGATCCTATACAACAGAGGTAGAGTTATGGTATTGATCCTATACAACAGAGGTAGGAGTTATGGTATTGATCCTATACAACAGAGGTAGGAGTTATGGTATTGATCCTATACAACAGAGAACAGAGGTAGAGTTATGGTATTGATCCTATACAACAGAGGTAGAGTTATGGTATTGATCCTATACAATGGAGAACAGAGGTAGGAGTTATGGTATTGATCCTATACAACAGAGGTAGGAGTTATGGTATTGATCCTATACAACAGAGGTAGGAGTTATGGTATTGATCCTATCCAATGGAGAACAGAGGTAGGAGTTATGGTATTGATCCTAAACAATGGAGAACAGAGGTATTGATCCTAGTGCGGCACAAACACAGAGTTACGCAAACAAACGTACAGTCAATAACACAATAGAAAACAAATAGAACAGAAAGATAAAAATGTCATCATGAAATACACTGGAGCCTATTGAGGCCCTACTCATCATTAGTCATAGAACACTTCCTGCTGGAGCCTATTGAGGCCCTACTCATCATTAGTCATAGAACACTTCCTGCTGGAGCCTATTGAGGCCCTACTCATCATTAGTCATAGAACACTTCCTGCTGGAGCCTATTGAGGCCCTACTCATCATTAGTCATAGAACACTTCCTGCTGGAGCCTATTGAGGCCCTACTCATCATTAGTCATAGAACACTTCCTGCTGCAGCCTATTGAGGCCCTACTCATCATTAGTCATAGAACACTTCCTGCTGGAGCCTATTGAGGCCCTACTCATCATTAGTCATAGAACACTTCCTGCTGCAGCCTATTGAGGCCCTACTCATCATTAGTCATAGAACACTTCCTGCTGGAGCCTATTGAGGCCCTACTCATCATTAGTCATAGAACACTTCCTGCTGGAGCCTATTGAGGCCCTACTCATCATTAGTCATAGAACACTTCCTGCTGGAGCCTATTGAGGCCCTACTCATCATTAGTCATAGAACACTTCCTGCTGGAGCCTATTGAGGCCCTACTCATCATTAGTCATAGAACACTTCCTGCTGGAGCCTATTGAGGCCCTACTCATCATTAGTCATAGAACACTTCCTGCTTTCATCAACAAACGCTTTTAGCACAAATATAATCATTCGGGAAACCTGAAGTCATGCTGAGCAAGTTGTCCCTTGAGACAGCATATAACTGCAACACATGGAGATTTCAGATCTAAATGACCCCTTCTTGTTTCCTGAGTATAGATTGACATATGTTCTGTCTTTTACACATTCACTTCCTTGTAATCGGGGGAGGAGAAGGATATGACGGAGGACTTACTTTCGTTTTCTTACTATTTTAATCCCTACATTTTGTTTTCATGTCGGACTACTGGTTTGATTGAATGCCGCAGGAGGACTCTGTTTGAGCATGCGCAGTACCCTGTCAGCATGGAGTTGAGGAAGTTTTGTGCCAGAGGCACCTGAGCGTAAATTGTCTCTTATTCAAACCGCTTACGGGAACGTTTCTACACCTGGTAAGGTTCATACGTCATTGTTCGTAGTAGGATCATGTCATTGTTCATGTTGTGTTTCGGTCAAAATAAGTTATAAAAAAGTCTCTAACTCAAACGAACGTTATTTGATCAGCTATCAAGGAATTGTGTCCAGGTGAGTTGAGAATCAATCGCACGGAATGTTCACGCCTTTCCATCGTCTCGTCCGTTTTACCGGATTTAATAAAGGACGCATCAGTTCCAGTTCTGTACCCGTCTAGTTTTATAAATGATTAACAACCTGTAGTAGACTGTGGATGTTAAACTAAACGGAAAGAACAGTAGCAGATGTAAAATATGATCTGCGTGTGTTGCTTAGGTCACGTGTAGTTATTCTGTGTTATGAGAAAACATTGGAAAACTTTTGCACCGAAGTAAAGTTGGTTTTATATTCACACATTCAGACATTCGCCGAAAAGCCATTTTTAATATGTAAAAATCAATAACTAATTCACCTTTAGTCACAGAATCATTAAGCTGATTTATTTGATAAATGTCTAGTATACTTTTACAACTTGTTTTGTTTTGAGTAGAGATTCCAGTTTTGACTTGATAGAAATACATGCAATCTATAAAATGCCATTTTAAAGCGGAATAAATCAATAACTAATTGGCTGTTTGTCACAGAGATGGTTGATTTATTTGATAAATGTCTAGTATACTTTTACAACTTGTTTTGTTTTGAGTAGAGATTGCATGTATTTCTATCAAGTCAAAACTGGAATCTATAAAATGCCATTTTAAAGCGGAATAAATCAATAACTAATTGGCTGTTTGTCACAGAGATGGTTCCATTTAGCTGCGGATGACAACGAAGGTCTTCAACAAAGCCAACATAGAAAATGATTGGAAAAGGGGCCTCTTTGCTGTTAAATTAGAGACTTATAAATAAATTACCATTGTGCCTTGTAACTACTTTAAAATGCAGAACTGTTGCACTAAAAATACAAACATGGATTTGGGAGTCCTGCCCTATAGGAGGGTCTCAACAATTTAAGATGGTAGATGTTGTAACATTTTATGTAAACATCTAATTTCCTATAGAACAAATTGCACTTGAAATTAACATTCGTTTTTAAAGCTATTGCAAATAAATGCAGGTTTTAACCTCAACCCTGTTCCCGGAGAGATACCCTCCTATAGGGCAGGGCTCCTCAACCCTGTTCCCGGGGAGATACCCTCCTATAGGGCAGGGCTCCTCAACCCTGTTCCCGGGGAGATACCCTCCTATAGGGCAGGGCTCCTCAACCCTGTTCCCGGGGAGATACCCTCCTATAGGGCAGGGCTCCTCAACCCTGTTCCCAGAGAGATACCCTCCTATAGGGCAGGGCTCCTCAACCCTGTTCCCAGAGAGATACCCTCCTATAGGGCAGGGCTCCTCAACCCTGTTCCCGGGGAGATACCCTCCTATAGGGCAGGGCTCCTCAACCCTGTTCCCAGAGAGATACCCTCCTATAGGGCAGGGCTCCTCAACCCTGTTCCCGGAGAGATACCCTCCTATAGGGCAGGGCTCCTCAACCCTGTTCCCGTAGAGATACCCTCCTATAGGGCAGGGCTCCTCAAACCTGTTCCCGTAGAGATACCCTCCTATAGGGCAGGGCTCCTCAAACCTGTTCCCGTAGAGATACCCTCCTATAGGGCAGGGCTCCTCAAACCTGTTCCTGTAGAGATACCCTCCTATAGGGCAGGGTTCCTCAACCCTGTTCCTGTAGAGATACCCTCCTATAGGGCAGGGCTCCTCAACCCTGTTCCTGTAGAGATACCCTCCTATAGGGCAGGGCTCCTCAAACCTGTTCCTGTAGAGATACCCTCCTATAGGGCAGGGCTCCTCAAACCTGTTCCTGTAGAGATACCCTCCTATAGGGCAGGGCTCCTCAACCCTGTTCCTGTAGAGATACCCTCCTATAGGGCAGGGCTCCTCAACCCTGTTCCTGTAGAGATACCCTCCTGTAGGTTTGAACTCCAACCCTGTTCCTGGAGAGATACCCTCCTATAGGGCAGGGCTCCTCAACCCTGTTCCCGGAGAGATACCCTCCTATAGGGCAGGGCTCCTCAACCCTGTTCCCGGAGAGATACCCTCCTATAGGGCAGGGCTCCTCAACCCTGTTCCCAGAGAGATACCCTCCTATAGGGCAGGGCTCCTCAACCCTGTTCCCGGAGAGATGCCCTCCTATAGGGCAGGGCTCCTCAACCCTGTTCCCGGAGAGATACCCTCCTATAGGGCAGGGCTCCTCAACCCTGTTCCCGGAGAGATACCCTCCTATAGGGCAGGGCTCCTCATCCCTCTTCCTGGAGAGATACCCTGCTATATGTATGGAGGTATATGGAGGTCTAAGGTCTATGGAGGTCTAAGGTCTATGGAGGTCTATGGTCTAAGGAGGTCTAAGGAGGTCTAAGGTCGATGGAGGTCTATGGAGGTCTATGGAGGTCTAAGGTCTATGGAGGTCTAAGGTCTATGGAGGTCTAAGGTCTATGGAGGTCTAAGGTCTATGGAGGTCTAAGGTCTATGGAGGTCTAAGGTCTATGGAGGTCTATGGAGGTCTATGGAGGTCTAAGGTATATGGAGGGGTGTCTATGTGTCTATGGAGGTCTAAGGTCTATGGAGGGGTGTATATGTGTCTATGGAGGTCTAAGGTCTATCGAGGGGTGTATATGTGTCTATGGAGGTCTAAGGTATATGGAGGGGTGTATATGTGTCTATGGAGGTCTAAGGTCTATGGAGGTCTAAGGTCTATGGAGGTCTATGGTCTATGGAGGGGTGTATATGTGTCTATGGAGGTCTAAGGTCTATGGAGGGGTGTATATGTGTCTATGGAGGTCTAAGGTCTATGGAGGGGTGTATATGTGTCTATGGAGGGGTGTATATGTGTCTATGCAGGTCTAAGGTCTATGGAGGGGTGTATTTGTGTCTATGGAGGTCTAAGGTCTATGGAGGGGTGTATATGTGTCTATGGAGGTCCAAGGACTATGGAGGGGTGTATATGTGTCTATGGAGGTCTATGGTCTATGGAGGGGTGTATATGTGTCTATGGAGGTCTATGGTCTATGGAGGGGTGTATATGTGTCTATGGAGGTCCAAGGACTATGGAGGGGTGTATATGTGTCTATGGAGGTCTATGGTCTATGGAGGGGTGTATATGTGCAGGTTAATAAATGGAATGATTTAGAAAACGAAATGCCTTTCTCCCAGTCTTCCTTGATAAAATAACATTGTTTTCATTGGTTAATCAGTATGCTTTAATTGTTATGCGTTGTTATTAATGATTATTGTTATTGTTATTGTTCTGAAAAACTGAATTCCCCTCCTGGCCATATTCTTAATTTCACACAAGCAAATTGTTTCCATCAACCAGGTGTTCTATTGGTCTGTACTTCAGAAAAGGTACAATATACAATATAGCATCACTAATGTGTTAACTGGTAATGAGACAGTGTTTCAGAGCTAGTGGTAATGAGACAGGGTCTACAATGTTTCAGAGCTAGTGGTAATGAGACAGGGTCTACAGGGTTTCAGAGCTAGTGGTAATGAGACAGGGTCTACAGTGTTTCAGAGCTAGTGGTAATGAGACAGGGTCTACAGGGTTTCAGAGCTAGTGGTAATGAGACAGGGTCTACAGTGTTTCAGAGCTAGTGGTAATGAGACAGGGTCTACAGTGTTTCAGAGCTGGTGGTAATGAGACAGGGTCTACAGTGTTTCAGAGCTGGTGGTAATGAGACAGGGTCTACAGTGTTTCAGAGCTGGTGGTAATGAGACAGGGTCTACAGTGTTTCAGAGCTAGTGGTAATGAGACAGGGTCTACAGTGGTTCAGAGCTAGTAGTACTGAGACAGGGTCTACAGTGTTTCAGAGCTAGTGGTAATGAGACAGGGTCTACAGTGTTTCAGAGCTAGTGGTAATGAGACAGGGTCTACAGTGTTTCAGAGCTAGTGGTAATGAGACAGGGTCTACAGTGGTTCAGAGCTAGTGGTAATGAGACAGGGTCTACAGTGTTTCAGAGCTGGTGGTAATGAGACAGGGTCTACAGTGTTTCAGAGCTAGTGGTAATGAGACAGGGTCTACAGTGTTTCAGAGCTAGTGGTAATGAGACAGGGTCTACAGTGTTTCAGAGCTAGTGGTAATGAGACAGGGTCTACCGTGTTTCAGAGCTAGTGGTAATGAGACAGGGTCTACAGTGTTTCAGAGCTAGTGGTAATGAGACAGGGTCTACCGTGTTTCAGAGCTAGTGGTAATGAGACAGGGTCTACAGTGTTTCAGAGCTAGTGGTAATGAGACAGGGTCTACAGTGTTTCAGAGCTGGTGGTAATGAGACAGGGTCTACAGTGTTTCAGAGCTAGTGGTAATGAGACAGGGTCTACAGTGGTTCAGAGCTAGTAGTACTGAGACAGGGTCTACAGTGTTTCAGAGCTAGTGGTAATGAGACAGGGTCTACAGTGTTTCAGAGCTGGTGGTAATGAGACAGGGTCTACAGTGTTTCAGAGCTAGTGGTAATGAGACAGGGTCTACAGTGGTTCAGAGCTAGTAGTACTGAGACAGGGTCTACAGTGTTTCAGAGCTAGTGGTAATGAGACAGGGTCTACAGTGGTTCAGAGCTAGTAGTACTGAGACAGGGTCTACAGTGTTTCAGAGCTAGTGGTAATGAGACAGGGTCTACAGTGTTTCAGAGCTAGTGGTAATGAGACAGGGTCTACAGTGTTTCAGAGCAGGTGGTAATGTGACAGGGTCTACAGTGTTTCAGAGCTAGTGGTAATGAGACAGGGTCTACAGTGTTTCAGAGCTAGTGGTAATGAGACAGGGTCTACAGTGTTTCAGAGCTAGTGGTAATGAGACAGGGTCTACAGTGTTTCAGAGCTAGTGGTAATGAGACAGGGTCTACAGTGTTTCAGAGCTAGTGGTAATGAGACAGGGTCTACAGTGGTTCAGAGCTAGTGGTAATGAGACAGGGTCTACAGTGGTTCAGAGCTAGTAGTACTGAGACAGGGTCTACAGTGTTTCAGAGCTAGTGGTAATGAGACAGGGTCTACAGTGGTTCAGAGCTAGTAGTACTGAGACAGGGTCTACAGTGTTTCAGAGCTAGTGGTAATGAGACAGGGTCTACAGTGTTTCAGAGCTAGTGGTAATGAGACAGGGTCTACAGTGTTTCAGAGCAGGTGGTAATGAGACAGGGTCTACAGTGTTTCAGAGCTAGTGGTAATGAGACAGGGTCTACAGTGTTTCAGAGCAGGTGGTAATGAGACAGGGTCTACAGTGTTTCAGAGCTAGTGGTAATGAGACAGGGTCTACAGTGTTTCAGAGCTAGTGGTAATGAGACAGGGTCTACAGTGTTTCAGAGCTAGTGGTAATGAGACAGGGTCTACAGTGTTTCAGAGCTAGTGGTAATGAGACAGGGTCTACACTGTTTCAGAGCTAGTGGTAATGAGACAGGGTCTACAGTGTTTCAGAGCTAGTGGTAATGAGACAGGGTCTACAGTGTTTCAGATATAGTGGTAATGAGACAGGGTCTACAGTGTTTCAGAGCTAGTGGTAATGAGACAGGGTCTACAGTGTTTCAGAGCTGGTGGTAATGAGACAGGGTCTACAGTGTTTCAGAGCTAGGTGGTAATGAGACAGGGTCTACAGTGTTTCAGAGCCGGTGTTTACATAATAATGTAATATGTGTTTTCAGTGTTGACAGTGGAAGTTGAAAGTGAAAACAGCGATGATCTCATCTACTGATCTGGAGCAGCTGGCTGAAATAGGTGAGACACACACACACACACACACTACTATTTAATAGGTGAGACACACACACACACACACACACTACTATTTAATAGGTGAGACACACACATACACACACACTACTATTTTATAGGTGAGATTGTAACACTATTCATCCTATCCATGAAACACATGAAATGTACATGGTCTTTCTACCTTCTCTTCCTCTAAAGGGTACTGGGTCAGTGGTGTCCTCTCTAAAGAGTACTGGGTCAGTGGTGTTCTCTCTAAAGCATACTGGGTCAGTGGTGTCCTCTCTAAAGAGTACTGGGTCAGTGGTGTTAGATGTTCTCTCTAAAGAGTACTGGGTCAGTGGTGTTCTCTCTAAAGCATACTGGGTCAGTGGTGTTCTCTCTAAAGCATACTGGGTCAGTGGTGTTCTCTCTAAAGCATACTGGGTCAGTGGTGTTCTCTCTAAAGCATACTGGGTCAGTGGTGTTCTCTCTAAAGCATACTGGGTCAGTGGTGTTCTCTCTAAAGCATACTGGGTCAGTGGTGTTCTCTCTAAAGGGTACTGGGTCAGTGGTGTTCTCTCTAAAGCGTACTGGGTCAGTGGTGTTCTCTCTAAAGCGTACTGGGTCAGTGGTGTTCTCTCTAAAGCGTACTGGGTCAGTGGTGTTCTCTCTAAAGAGTACTGGGTCAGTGGTGTTCTCTCTAAAGGGTACTGGGTCAGTGGTGTTCTCTCTAAAGAGTACTGGGTCAGTGGTGTTCTCTCTAAAGGGTACTGGGTCAGTGGTGTTAGATGTTCTCTCTAAAGAGTACTGGGTCAGTGGTGTTCTCTCTAAAGCGTACTGGGTCAGTGGTGTTAGATGTTCTCTCTAAAGTGTACTGGGTCAGTGGTGTTAATGTTCTCTCTAAAGCTTACTGGGTCAGTGGTGTTCTCTCTAAAGCGTACTGGGTCAGTGGTGTTCTCTCTAAAGCGTACTGGGTCAGTGGTGTTCTCTCTAAAGCGTACTGGGTCAGTGGTGTTAGATGTTCTCTCTAAAGCGTACTGGGCCAGTGGTGTTCTCTCTAAAGTGTACTGGGTCAGTGGTGTTAGATGTTCTCTCTAAAGCATACTGGGTCAGTGGTGTTCTCTCTAAAGCGTACTGGGTCAGTGATGTTCTCTCTAAAGCGTACTGAGTCAGTGATGTTAAATGTTCTCTCTAAAGCGTACTGGGTCAGTGGTGTTCTCTCTAAAGCATACTGGGTCAGTGGTGCTCTCTCTAAAGCGTACTGGGTCAGTGGTGTTCTCTCTAAAGCGTACTGGGTCAGTGGTGTTCTCTCTAAAGCGTACTGGGTCAGTGGTGTTCTCTCTAAAGCGTACTGGGTCAGTGGTGTTCTCTCTAAAGCGTACTGGGTCAGTGGTGTTAGGTGTTCTCTCTAAAGCGTACTGGGTCAGTGGTTTTAGATGTTCTCTCTAAAGCGTACTGGGTCAGTGATGTTCTCTCTAAAGTGTACTGGGTCAGGGAAATAGCATACTGGGTCAGTGATGTTAAATGTTCTCTCTAAAGCGTACTGGATCAGTGGTGTTCTCTCTAAAGCGTACTGGGTCAGTGATGTTCTCTCTACTGGGTCAGTGGTGTTCTCTCTAAAGCGTACTGGGTCAGGGAAATAGCATACTGGGTCAGTGATGTTAAATGTTCTCTCTAAAGCGTACTGGATCAGTGGTGTTCTCTCTAAAGCGTACTGGGTCAGTGATGTTCTCTCTAAAGCATACTGGGTCAGTGATGTTAAATGTTCTCTCTAAAGCGTACTGGGTCAGTGGTGTTCTCTCTAAAGCGTACTGGGTCAGTGATGTTCCCTCTAAAGCGTACTGGGTCAGTGGTGTTCTCTCTAAAGCGTACTGGGTCAGTGGTGTTCTCTCTAAAGCGTACTGGGTCAGTGATGTTCTCTCTAAAGCGTACTGGGTCAGTGGTGTTCTCTCTAAAGCATACTGGGTCAGTGGTGTTCTCTCTAAAGCGTACTGGGTCAGTGGTGTTCTCTCTAAAGCGTACTGGGTCAGTGGTGTTCTCTCTAAAGCGTACTGGTTCAGTGGTGTTCTCTCTAAAGCATACTGGGTCAGTGGTGTTCTCTCTAAAGCGTACTGGGTCAGTGGTGTTCTCTCTAAAGCATACTGGGTCAGTGGTGTTCTCTCTAAAGCGTACTGGGTCAGTGGTGTTCTCTCTAAAGCGTACTGGGTCAGTGGTGTTCTCTCTAAAGCGTACTGGGTCAGTGGTGTTCTCTCTAAAGCGTACTGGGTCAGTGGTGTTCTCTCTAAAGCGTACTGGGTCAGTGGTGTTCTCTCTAAAGCGTACTGGGTCAGTGGTGTTAGATGTTCTCTCTAAAGCGTACTGGGTCAGTGGTGTTAGATGTTCTCTCTATAGCGTACTGGGTCAGTGGTGTTCTCTCTAAAGCGTACTGGGTCAGTAGTGTTCTCTCTAAAGCGTACTGGGTCAGTGGTGTTCTCTCTAAAGCGTACTGGGTCAGTGGTGGTCTCACTAAAGCATACTGGGTCAGTGGTGTTCTCTCTAAAGCGTACTGGGTCAGTGGTGTTCTCTCTAAAGCGTACTGGGTCAGTGGTGTTCTCTCTAAAGCGTACTGGGTCAGTGGTGTTCTCTCTAAAGCGTACTGGGTCAGTGGTGTTAGATGTTCTCTCTAAAGCGTACTGGGTCAGTGGTGTTAGATGTTCTCTCTAAAGCGTACTGGGTCAGTGGTGTTCTCTCTAAAGCGTACTGGGTCAGTAGTGTTCTCTCTAAAGCGTACTGGGTCAGTGGTGTTCTCTCTAAAGCGTACTGGGTCAGTGGTGGTCTCACTAAAGCATACTGGGTCAGTGGTGTTCTCTCTAAAGCGTACTGGGTCAGTGGTGTTCTCTCTAAAGCGTACTGGGTCAGTGGTGTTAGATGTTCTCTCTAAAGCGTACTGGGTCAGTGGTGTTAGATGTTCTCTCTAAAGCGTACTGGGTCAGTGGTGTTCTCTCTAAAGCGTACTGGGTCAGTAGTGTTCTCTCTAAAGCGTACTGGGTCAGTGGTGTTCTCTCTAAAGCGTACTGGGTCAGTGGTGGTCTCACTAAAGCATACTGGGTCAGTGGTGTTCTCTCTAAAGCGTACTGGGTTAGTGGTGTTCTCTCTGAAGCGTACTGGGTCAGTGGTGTTCTCTCTAAAGCGTACTGGGTCAGTGGTTTTAAATGTTCTCTCTAAGCATACTGGGTCAGTGGTGGTCCCTAAAGCGTACTGGGTCAGTGGTGTTAGATGTTCGGGGAGCTGGAAATTAGCATATCTGGGCAGGGCCCACATTCCCTCTGCTCTGAGTCAGTCTTAGTGCCAGCTCCTCTCTACCTTCTACCTCCTCTCTCCCTTCATCCTCCTCTCTCCTCTCTCCCTTCTACCTCATCTCCCCCTTCATCCTCCTCTCTCCCTTCATCCTCCTCTCCCCCTTCATCCTCCTCTCTGCCCTCATCCTCCTCTCTGCCCTCATCCTCCTCTCTGCCCTCATCCTCCTCTCTGCCTTCATCCTCCTCTCTGCCTTCATCCTCCTCTCCGCCTTCATCCTCCTCTCTGCCTTCATCCTCCTCTCCGCCTTCATCCTCCTCTCCGCCTTCATCCTCCTCTCCGCCTTCATCCTCCTCTCCGCCATCATCCTCCTCTCCGCCTTCATCCTCCTCTCTGCCTTCATCCTCCTCTCTGCCTTCATCCTCCTCTCTGCCTTCATCCTCCTCTCTGCCTTCATCCTCCTCTCTGCCTTCATCCTCCTCTCCGCCTTCATCCTCCTCTCCCCCTTCATCCTCCTCTCCCCCTTCATCATCCTCTCTGCCAGGCCAAGGACTGGGAGGTCATCCGCTCAACATTCCGTCACACCACTTCAAGGAAAACCACGCAGCTGGAAAGTACCTAGAATATCAACAGGTCTTTGTTTTTGTGACCACAGCTGACTGTGTTCTCCTTCCAATGTCTTTTCCTGGAAGGAGGATTGTAAAAATATCCTTCCCCATTCCACAGTTAGTCCATTTGACTGAGCAGTAGTGTCCCCATTCCACAGTTAGTAAATTAGTTTGACTGAGCAGTAGTGTTGGAACTATCCCAGTAGACATTATGAGAGAGGCAGTAGTGTTGGAACTATCCCAGTAGACATTATGAGAGAGGCAGTAGTGTTGGAACTATCCCAGTAGACATTATGAGAGAGGCAGTAGTGTTATAACTATCCCAGTAGACATTATGAGACAGTAGTGTTATAACTATCCCAGTAGACATTATGAGAGAGGCAGTAGTGTTATAACTATCCCAGTAGACATTATGAGAGAGGCAGTAGTGTTGGAACTATCCCAGTAGACATTATGAGAGAGGCAGTAGTGTTATAACTATCCCAGTAGACATTATGAGAGAGACAGTAGTGTTATAACTATCCCAGTAGACATTATGAGAGAGGCAGTAGTGTTGGAACTATCCCAGTAGACATTATGAGAGAGGCAGTAGTGTTATAACTATCCCAGTAGACATTATGACAGAGGCAGTAGTGTTATAACTATCCCAGTAGACATAATGAGAGAGGCAGTAGAAACTAGAAGGGTAAATGTTCTCATTGTCCCCCAGCTTGTCTTTCTCCACTATATCTGGGTCCCTCCCAACCGGATCCCTATATAGTGCACTACACTTGACAGGGGCTGTTAGGGCTCTAATTAGTCTACTCTATAGGGAATAGGGAGTCATTTGGGACACAGTATTTCTGGTTTCCTTCCCTCTGGACCGCTGGGCAGAGCAGGGTAAATACTGATCTAGATTAGGACACAGTTTCCAGACCCTGTTGTTTTCTGTGGATTATCAGTTTTTTGGGGCGGAAACAGCAACGGACAGGAAGACCCGACATGAACCAGGAAATGGATGTGAATTTATAGAGGAGATGTTCAGTTATTCTCAATTATCAACATGTTTAGAAAGGAATGGGCCCATAACCTAGTCAGTAGTAGTAGTCTTTTACAGGACTAGTTATGGGCCCATAACCTAGTCAGTAGTAGTAGTCTGTTACAGGACTAGTTATGTGTCATAACCTAGTCAGTAGTAGTAGTCTTTTACAGGACTAGTTATGGGCCCATAACCTAGTCAGTAGTAGTAGTCTGTTACAGGACTAGTTATGTGTCATAACCTAGTCAGTAGTAGTAGTAGTCTGTTACAGGACTAGTTATGTGTCATAACCTAGTCAGTAGTAGTAGTCTGTTACAGGACTAGTTATGTGTCATAACCTAGTCAGTAGTAGTAGTAGTCTGTTACAGGACTAGTTATGTGTCATAACCTAGTCAGTAGTAGTAGTAGTCTGTTACAGGACTAGTTATGTGTCATAACCTAGTCAGTAGTAGTAGTCTGTTATAGGACTAGTTATGTGTCATAACCTAGTCAGTAGTAGTAGTCTGTTACAGGACTAGTTATGTGTCATAACCTAGTCAGTAGTAGTCTGTTACAGGACTAGTTATGTGTCATAACCTAGTCAGTAGTAGTAGTCTGTTACAGGACTAGTTATGTGCCATTACCTAGTCAGTAGTAGTAGTAGTCTGTTACAGGATTAGTTATGTGTCATAACCTAGTCAGTAGTAGTCTGTTACAGGACTAGTTATGTGCCATTACCTAGTCAGTAGTAGTAGTCTGTTACAGGACTAGTTATGTGTCATTGAAGGGACGTCATGAAAGAGTATTTTCAAAGATCAGCATGTCATCAACCTCCTCAGTGTGCTACAGAGCAACATAACCTAGTCAGTAGTAGTAGTCTGTTACAGGACTAGTTATGTGTCATAACCTAGTCAGTAGTAGTAGTCTGTTACAGGACTAGTTATGTACAAAGATCAGCATGTCATCAACCTCCTCAGTGTGCTACAGAGCAACACTGTTTAATCAAAGATTAGTGCTATCTGGGATCCTTGGGATGTCCATACCCTAAATCCTAACCTCTAAATCCTAATCTCTAAATCCTAACCTCTAAATCCTAACCCCTAATCCTAATCTCTAAATCCTAATCTCTAAATCCTAACCTCTAAATCCTAACCCCTAAATCCTAACCCCTAAATCCTAAACCCTAACTCCTAAGTTCCTAAGTTCAATACATTTAGTTGATTCCCTACTGAGTTCAATACATTTAGTTGATTCCCTACTAAGTTCAATACATTTAGTTGATTCCCTACTGAGTTCAATACATTTAGTTGATTCCCTACTGAGTTCAATAAACCCTGTTCCCTATAAATCCTGTTCCCTATAAATCCTGTTCCCTATACACCCTGTTCCCTATACACCCTGTTCCAACCCTAACCATTTTAAATATCAACTTCAATGGGTTAGGGACGTCCCGAGGATCCCAGATAGCACAGTAAATCAAATGTATTTATATAGCCCTTCGTACATCAGCTGATATCTCAAAGTGCTGTACAGAAACCCAGCCTAAAACCCCAAACAGCAAGCAATGCAGGTGTAGAAGCACAGTGGCTAGGAAAAACTCCCTAGAAAGGCCAAAACCTAGGAAGAAACCTAGAAAGGAACCAGGCTATGTGGGGTGGCCAGTCCTCTTCTGGCTGTGCCGGGTAGAGAGGAACCAGGCTATGAGGGGTGGCCAGTCCTCTTCTGGCTGTGCCGGGTAGAGAGGAACCAGGCTATGAGGGGTGGAGATTATAAACCTAGAGAGGAACCAGGCTCTGAGGGGTGGCCAGTCCTCTTCTGTCTGTGCCGGGTGGAGATTATAACAGAACATGGCCAAGATGTTCAAATGTTCATAGATGACCAGCAGGGTCAAATAATAATAATCACAGTAGTTGTCGAGGGTGCAGCAAGTCAGCACCTCAGGAGGATCCCATCAACCGCTGTAGTCTACAGAGTGGGCCTGACACTGGGGGCGAGTGGGCCTGACATTGGGGCGAGTGGGCCTGACACTGGGGGCGAGTGGGCCTGACATTGGGGCGAGTGGGCCTGACACTGGGGGCGAGTGGGCCTGACACTGGGGCGGCCGAGTGGGCCTGACACTGGGGCGGCCGAGTGGGCCTGACACTGGGGGCGAGTGGGCCTGACACTGGGGCGGCCGAGCGGGCCTGACACTGGGGCGGCCGAGCGGGCCTGACACTGGGGCGGCCGAGCGGGCCTGACACTGGGGCGGCCGAGCGGGCCTGACACTGGGGCGGCCGAGCGGGCCTGACACTGGGGCGGCCGAGCGGGCCTGACACTGGGGCGGCCGAGCGGGCCTGACACTGGGGCGGCCGAGCGGGCCTGACACTGGGGCGGCCGAGCGGGCCTGACACTGGAGCGGCCGAGCGGGCCTGACACTGGGCGGCCGAGCGGGCCTGACACTGGGGCGGCCGAGCGGGCCTGACACTGGGGCGGCCGAGCGGGCCTGACACTGGGGCGGCCGAGCGGGCCTGACACTGGGGCGGCCGAGCGGGCCTGACACTGGGGCGGCCGAGCGGGCCTGACACTGGGGCGGCCGAGCGGGCCTGACACTGGGGCGGCCGAGCGGGCCTGACACTGGGGCGGCCGAGCGGGCCTGACACTGGGGCGGCCGAGCGGGCCTGACACTGGGGCGGCCGAGCGGGCCTGACACTGGGGCGGCCGAGCGGGCCTGACACTGGGGCGGCCGAGCGGGCCTGACACTGGGGCGGCCGAGCGGGCCTGACACTGGGGCGGCCGAGCGGGCCTGACACTGGGGCGGCCGAGCGGGCCTGACACTGGGGCGGCCGAGCGGGCCTGACACTGGGGCGGCCGAGCGGGCCTGACACTGGAACTGCAACATTGACAGTTTTGGTGTAACATGGCGACCCTCTATTTGTCTCCTCAGAGCTGCAGAAGGAGGAAGATGAGGAACAGGGTCGTCATGGGTACCGTCCGGATCGCCCTCCAGCCCCACGTAGAGTCAGCTTCAGCCAGGACACCTCTCACCCCTACTACGATGTGGCTCGACACGGGATCCTACAGGTCACAGGTAACCAGGACACCTCTCACCCCTACTAAGATGTGGCTCGACACGGGATCCTACAGGTAACCAGCACACCTCTCACCCCTACTACGATGTGGCTCGACACGGGATCCTACAGGTCACAGGTAACCAGGACACCTCTCACCTCCTACTACGATGTGGCTCGACACGGGATCCTACAGGTCACAGGTAACCAGGACACCTCTCACCCCTATTACGATGTGGCTCGACATGGGATCCTACAGGTCACAGGTAACCAGGACACCTCTCACCCCTACTATGATGTGGCTCGACACGGGATCCTACAGGTCACAGGTAACCAGGACACCTCTCACCTCCTACTACGATGTGGCTCGACACGGGATCCTACAGGTCACAGGTAACCAGGACACCTCTCACCTCCTACTACGATGTGGCTCGACACGGGATCCTACAGGTCACAGGTAACCAGGACACCTCTCACCTCCTACTACGATGTGGCTCGACACAGGATCCTACAGGTAACCAGGACACCTCTCACCTCCTACTACGATGTGGCTCGACACGGGATCCTACAGGTCACAGGTATCCTACAGGCCACAGGGATCCTACAGGCCACAGGGATCCTACAGGCCACAGGGATCCTACAGGCCGCAGGGATCCTACAGGCCACAGGGATCCTACAGGGATCCTACAGGCCGCAGGGATCCTACAGGCCGCAGGGATCCGACAGGCCGCAGGGATCCGACAGGCCGCAGGGATCCGACAGGCCGCAGGGATCCGACAGGTCACACCTCCTAACCCTAACCCTTGACGTACCTGTATTTGGGGAGTTTCTCCAGTTCTTCTCTGCAGATCCTCTCAAGCTCTGTCAGGTTGGAGGTGGAGCGTCGCTGCACAGCTATTTTCAGGTCTCTCCAGACATTTTAGACTGTGTTCAAGTAGACTGTGTTCAAGCAGGGCCACTCAAGGACATTCAGAGACTTGTCCCAAAGCCACTCCTGTGTTGTCTTGGCTGTGTGCTTAGGGTCGTTGTCCTGTTTGAAGGTGAACTTTTGCCCCAGTCTGAGGTTCTGAGCGCTCTTCATCAAAGATCTCTCTGTACTTTGCTCCGTTCATCTTCCCTAAATCCTGACTAGTCTCCCAGTCCCTGCCGCTGAAAAACATCCCCACAGCATGATGCTGCCACCACCATGCTTCACTGTAGGTGGTAGATGGTGCCAGGTTTCCTCCAGACGTGACCCTTGGCCTGCAATCTTGGTTTCATCAGACCAGAGTATCTTGTCTCTCATGGTCTACGAGTCCTTTAGGTGCCTTTTGGAAAACTCAAAGCAGGCTGTCGTGCCTTTTTACTGAGGAGTGGCTTCCGTCTGGCCATTCTACCATAAAGGCCTGATTGGTGGAGTGCTGCAGAAATGGTTGTCCTTCTGGAAGGTTCTCCCATCTCCGCTCTGGAGCTCTGTCAGAGTGACCACCGTCACCTCCCTGACCAAGGCCCTTCTCCCCAGATTACTCAGTTTGGCCGGGCAGCCAGCACTAGGAAGTGTCTTGGTGGTTCCAGACTTCTTCCATTTAAGAGTGATGGAGGCCACTGTGCTCTTGGAGACCTTCAACGCTGCAGAAGTGTTTCGGTACCCTTCCCCAGATCTGTGCCTCTACACCATCCTGTCTCGGAGCTCAATCAATCAAATGTATAATGCAAATGTATTTATAAAGCCCTTTTTAATTTAGCTGATGTCACAGAGTGCTCTTTGGCCAATTCCTTCGACCTCATGGCTTGGTTTTTGCTCTGACATGCACTGTCAACTGTGGGACCTTATATAGACAGGTGTGTGCCTTTCCAAATCATGTCCAATCAATTGAATTTACCACAGGTGGACTCCAAGTCGTATAAACATCTCAAAGATGATCAATGGAAACAGGATGCACCTGAGCTCAACTTCGAGACTCATAGCAAAGGGTCTGAATTCTTTTGTAAATAAGGTATCTGTGTTCTTATTTTTATAGATTTTCAAAAAAATCTATTTTTGCTTTGGCATTTTGTGGTGAGGAAAATATGTATTTAATCGATTTTAGAGAAAGGCTGTAACGTAACAAAATGTGGGAAAAGGTGAAAGGGTCTGAATACTTCCTGAATGCCCTGTATCCTGTTGGGTCACCTTGTCCTAAAGGTGAAAGGGTCTGAATACTTCCTGAATGCTCTGTATCCTGTTAGGCCAACTTGTCCTAAAGGTGCGAGAGAAATATTCCAGACATCGTCTGGGACAGTTGTGGGATGCGATAGATCCCAAATGAATACAACCACTAGCATCAAAACACCTTTTAAAAGCAATGAAGCTGATGAACCAGATCAGAACGTTTTGGCTTGAAAATCTTCCCAAAATGGCAGCAATCTGGCACCTGGGAGGAGGCTATGAGCACCAATGCACCTGGCAGGAGGCTATGAGCACCAATGCACCTGGCAGGAGGCTATGAGCACCAATGCACCTGGCAGGAGGCTATGAGCAGCAATGCACCTGGCAGGAGGCTATGAGCAGCAATGCACCTGGCAGGAGGCTATGAGCACCAAAGCACCTGGCAGGAGGCTATGAGCACCAATGCACCTGGCAGGAGGCTATGAGCACCAATGCACCTGGCAGGAGGCTATGAGCACGATGTTCCTAAATGGCAGCAATGCACCTGGCAGGAGGCTATGAGCACGATGTTCCTAAATGGCAGCAATGCACCTGGCAGGAGGCTATGAGCACGATGTTCCTAAATGGCAGCAATGCACCTGGCAGGAGGCCATGAGCACGATGTTCCTAAATGGCAGCAATTCACCTGGCAGGAGGCTATGAGCACGATGTTCCTAAATGGCAGCAATTCACCTGGCAGGAGGCTATGAGCACGATGTTCCTAAATGGCAGTAATTCACCTGGCAGGAGGCTATGAGCACCAATGTTCCTAAATGCAATTAATTAGCGGGAAAACACCAATCTCAAAAGTTATTCTCTGTGTAAAGCTTTATTATAAAGGTGCCTTTTTATAGTGAAAAATGATCTTCCCCACAAACTGTAAACTGACACACTGTCTATGTATTCCAGTTAGGCTCTACACCCATTCTAAAGCAGATTAATGTGCTGATGTGTTCTCTCTCTCCTCCTCTTCTCTCTGTTCTCTCCTCCTGTTCTCTCTGTTCTCTCCTCCTGTTCTCTCCTCCTGTTCTCTTTTCTCCTGTTCTCTCTCCTCCTCTTCTCTCTGTTCTCTCCTTCTGTTCTCCTTCTGTTCTCTCTGTTCTCCTTCTGTTCTCTCTGTTCTCTCCTTCTGTTCTCCTTCTGTTCTCTCTGTTCTCCTTCTGTTCTCCTTCTGTTCTCTCTGTTCTCTCTCCTGTTCCCTGTTCTCTCTCCTCCTGTTCTCTCTGTTCTCTCCTTCTGTTCTCTCTCCTCCTGTTCTCTTTTCTCCTGTTCTCTCCTTCTGTTCTCATTCTGTTCTCTCTCTCCTCCTGTTCTCATTCTGTTCTCTCTCCTCCTGTTCTCGTTCTGTTCTCTCTCCTTCTGTTCTCGTTCTGTTCTCTCTCCTTCTGTTCTCGTTCTGTTCTCTCCTTCTGTTCTCTCTTCCTGTTCTCTCTTCCTGTTCTCTCCTTCTGTTCTCTCTCTCCTGTTCTCTCTGTTCTCTCTCTCCTGTTCTCTCTGTTCTCTCCAGGTGATGATAACTATGGCAGGAAGCTAGTGATCTTCAGTAGCTGCCTGATGCCCCCCTCCCATCAGCTCAACCACCACCACCTACTGCAGTGAGTCAGGACAACCATCATACGATATGTGTTGTTTATGTACACTTGACCCTAAGTAGCTCTATGTAGTCCATATCTACCTCTATGGTCTGTTCTGCTCTATGTAGTCTATATCTACCTCTATGGTCTGTTCTGCTCTATGTAGTCTATATCTACCTCTATGGTCTGTTCTGCTCTATGTAGTCTATATCTACCTCTATGGTCTGTTCTGCTCTATGTAGTCTATATCTACCTCTATGGTCTGTTCTGCTCTATGTAGTCTATATCTACCTCTATGGTCTGCTCTGCTCTATGTAGTCCATATCTACCTCTATGGTCTGTTCTGCTCTATGTAGTCTATATCTACCTCTATGGTCTGTTCTGCTCTATGTAGTCTATATCTGCCTCTATGGTCTGTTCTGCTCTATGTAGTCCATATCTACCTCAGAGCAGAACAGACCATAGAGGACATTCTACTGGCAGAGACAGTGAGACAGAACTGGCAGAGACAGTGAGACAGAACTGGCAGAGACAGTGAGACAGACCTGGCAGAGACAGTAAGACAGACCTGGCAGAGACAGTGAGACAGACCTGGCAGAGACAGTGAGACAGACCTGGCAGAGACAGTGAGACAGACCTGGCAGAGACAGTGAGACAGAACTGGTCTATGCTGTTGGTGGTACTCATGGACTGGAGTTTAGACCCACTGGTCTATGCTGTTGGTGGTACTCTATGCTGTTGGTGGTACTCAAGGACTGGAGTTTAGACCCACTGGTCTATGCTGTTGGTGGTACTCTATGCTGTTGGTGGTACTCTATGCTGTTGGTGGTACTCTATGCTGTTGGTGGTACTCAAGGACTGGAGTTTAGAACCACTGGTCTATGCTGTTGGTGGCAATGATGACGGCACGTGTTTCCTTGCAGGTAACCATGGTTGACAGAGGAAGAACAGTGATTCCAAGCACCACCCTCCTTTTGAAGCTTCCAGTCTGTTATTCGAACTCAATCAGCATGACAGAGTGATCTCCAGCCTTGTCCTCGTCAACACTCACACCTGTGTTAACGAGAGAATCACTGACATGATGTCAGCTGGTCCTTTTGTGGCAGGGCTGAAATGCCGTGGAAATGTTTTTTGGGGGATTCCATTCATTTGCATGGCAAAGAGGGACTTGGCAGTTAATTCATCTCGTCACTCTTCATAACATTCTGGAGTATATGCAAATTGCCATCATACAAACTGAGGCAGCAGACTGTGAAAATGAATATTTGTGTCATTCTAAAAAACCTTTGGCCACAACTGTAGACTAGATTAACTATTTCTGAATCATATCAATGTCACACAGGCCATTTTCAATGGGATTCGTTTATTTTTAAAGGCAGTCGCTCTTTAAGAGCTTTGTTCACCTTTATACAATATTTTTGCGTAGTTATTTTTTTTTTTTAATCTTCAGGCTCTGTCAACTTGGTTGTTGATCATTTGCTAGACAGACATTTCCAAGTCTTGCCCTAGATTTTCAAGATGATATAAGTCAAAACTGTAACTAGGCCCCTCAGGAACATTCAATGTCTTCTTGGTAAGCACCTCCAGTGTATATTTGGCCTTGTGTTTTAGGTTATTGTCCTGCTGTAGGGTACATTTGTCTCCCAGAGTCTGTTGGAAAGCAGACTGAACCAGGCTTTCCTCTTTTTTTCTCTTTTTCCCTGTGCTTAGCTCTGTTGTTTCTTTTTGATCCTGAAAAACTCCCCAGTCCTTTATCAATTACAAGCATACCCATAACATGATGCAGCCACCCGTATGCTTGAAAATATGAAGAGTGGTACTCAGTCATGTGTTGTATTGGATTTGCCCCAAACATAACACTTTGTATTCAGGACAAAATGTTAGTTGCTTTGCCACATTTTTTGCAGTTTTACTTTAGTGTCTTGTTGTAAACAGGAAGCATGTTTTGGAAAATGTGTATTTTGTGCAGGCTTCATACTTTTCACTCTGTCATTTAGGTTAGTATTGTGGAGTACCTACAATGTAAATCTAAAAACATATTGAATCAATTTGTCGCCGCTCCAGAACCTCCCGTAAGTGTTGAGATCTGGTGACTGAGACGGCCATGGGATGGGTTTTCCTGCTCATCAGACCAGTTGTGAGACGGCCATGGGATGGGTTTTCCTGCTCATCACTGAGACGGCCATGGGATGGGTTTTCCTGCTCATCAGACCAGTTGAGATCTGGTGACTGAGACGGCCATGGGATGGGTTTTCCTGCTCATCAGACCAGTTGTGAGACGGCCATGGGATGGGTTTTCCTGCTCATCACTGAGACGGCCATGGGATGGGTTTTCCTGCTCATCAGACCAGTTGAGATCTGGTGACTGAGACGGCCATGGGATGGGTTTTCCTGCTCATCAGACCAGTTGAGATCTGGTGACTGAGACGGCCATGGGATGGGTTTTCCTGCTCATCAGACCAGTTGACATTTGGTGACTGAGACGGCCATGGGATGGGTTTTCCTGCTCATCAGACCAGTTGAGATCTGGTGACTGAGACGGCCATGGGATGGGTTTTCCTGCTCATCAGACCAGTTGACATTTGGTGACTGAGACGGCCATGGGATGGGTTTTCCTGCTCATCAGGCCAGTTGACATCTGGTGACTGAGACGGCCATGGGATGGGTTTTCCTGCTCATCAGACCAGTTGAGATCTGGTGACTGAGACGGCCATGGGATGGGTTTTCCTGCTCATCAGACCAGTTGACATCTGGTGACTGAGAAGGCCATGGGATGGGTTTTCCTGCTCATCAGACCAGTTGACATCTGGTGACTGAGACGGCCATGGGATGGGTTTTCCTGCTCATCAGACCATTCCGTGACCACCCCTCCTGCCTTGTGGATGGGGGCATTGTCATCTTATGGGGCCATACCCATGGTACCCAAAATAATGGCCTGCCCTGCATTTTTATACAAGACCCTAAAGCATGATGGGATGTTAATTGCTTAATGAACTCAGGAATCACACCTGTGTGGAAGCACATGCTTTCAATATACTCTGTTATCCCTCATTTATTCAAGAGTTTTCCCATTATTTTTGGACTGTTACCTGAGTGCTCTGTTCTCTCCTCTCCCTGGCTGTAGGTATCTGATGTATACCCTGGACCAGTATGTAGAGAGTGACTATACGGTAGTGTACTTCCACCATGGTCTCCGCAGCTGCAACAAGCCCTCGCTACACTGGCTACGAAACGCCTACAGAGAATTTGACAGGAAGTAAGTCCCCCTGACCTCTATAACCTACGACTTTTCAAGCCCTCTCAATCAAAATATAACTCGATGAGCCAGTTTTTCCAGAATTATGTTTACATTGTGTGTGTGTGTGTGTCAATGTATTTCCTGATAGGTACAAGAAGAACCTGAAAGCCCTCTATGTCGTCCATCCTACTAACTTTATCAGAATCATCTGGAATATATTCCAACCACTCATCAGGTACGGTGCCCAGTCATCTTTCTACAGTAATAATCTAGAATACAGTATATTCCAACCACTCATCAGGTACGGTGCCCAGTCATCTTTCTACAGTAATAATCTAGAATACAGTATATTCCAACCACTCATCAGGTACGGTGCCCAGTCATCTTTCTACAGTAATAATCTAGAATACAGTATATTCCAACCACTCATCAGGTACGGTGCCCAGTCATCTCTCTACAGTAATAATCTAGAATACAGTATATTCCAACCACTCATCAGGTACGGTGCCCAGTCATCTTTCTACAGTAATAATCTAGAATACAGTATATTCCAACCACTCATCAGGTACGGTGCCCAGTCATCTCTCTACAGTAATAATCTAGAATACAGTATATTCCAACCACTCATCAGGTACGGTGCCCAGTCATCTTTCTACAGTAATAATCTAGAATACAGTATATTCCAACCACTCATCAGGTACGGTGCCCAGTCATCTTTCTACAGTAATAATCTAGAATACAGTATATTCCAACCACTCATCAGGTACGGTGCCCAGTCATCTCTCTACAGTAATAATCTAGAATACAGTATATTCCAACCACTCATCAGGTACGGTGCCCAGTCATCTCTCTACAGTAATAATCTAGAATACAGTATATTCCAACCACTCATCAGGTACGGTGCCCAGTCATCTCTCTACAGTAATAATCTAGAATACAGTATATTCCAACCACTCATCAGGTACGGTGCCCAGTCATCATTCTACAGTAATAATCTAGAATACAGTATATTCCAACCACTCATCAGGTACGGTGCCCAGTCATCTCTCTACAGTAATAATCTAGAATACAGTATATTCCAACCACTCATCAGGTATGGTGCCCAGTCATCTTTCTACAGTAATAATCTAGAATACAGTATATTCCAACCACTCATCAGGTATGATGCCCAGTCATCTTTCTACAGTAATAATCTAGAATACAGTATATTCCAACCACTCATCAGGTATGGTGCCCAGTCATCTTTCTACAGTAATAATCTAGAATACAGTATATTCCAACCACTCATCAGGTATGGTGCCCAGTCATCTTTCTACAGTAATAATCTAGAATACAGTATATTCCAACCACTCATCGGGTACGGTGCCCAGTCATCTCTCTACAGTAATAATCTAGAATACAATATATTCCAACCACTCATCAGGTATGGTGCCCAGTCATCTTTCTACAGTAATAATCTAGAATACAGTATATTCCAACCACTCATCAGGTATGGTGCCCAGTCATCTTTCTACAGTAATAATCTAGAATACAGTATATTCCAACCACTCATCAGGTATGGTGCCCAGTCATCTTTCTACAGTAATAATCTAGAATACAGTATATTCCAACCACTCATCAGGTATGGTGCCCAGTCATCTTTCTACAGTAATAATCTAGAATACAGTATATTCCAACCACTCATCAGGTATGATGCCCAGTCATCTTTCTACAGTAATAATCTAGAATACAGTATATTCCAACCAGTCATCAGGTATGGTGCCCAGTCATCTTTCTACAGTAATAATCTAGAATACAGTATATTCCAACCACTCATCAGGTATGGTGCCCAGTCATCTTTCTACAGTAATAATCTAGAATACAGTATATTCCAACCACTCATCAGGTATGGTGCCCAGTCATCTCTCTACAGTAAAGATGCCATTCTGGCCTGTACATGTTTAAGTCTGGTCTCCACAACAGTATTCATGACTATGAAAGACATTTGGCATATTGACTGACCTTTCTAACACTCTGTTCTTCCTGTTTAGTCACAAGTTTGGTAAGAAGCTGACCTATGTAAACTACCTGTCTGAGCTCAGAGATCACCTGAGCTGGGATCAGCTCATCATCCCACCTGATGTCCTCAGGTAGGTTACACCTCTACACCACTACCTTACCCTGACCCCTGACCTTAACCCTAACTGCCTGGCTGAGCTCAGAGATCACCTGAGCTGGGATCAACCAGCCCTGGGGGTGTTGTGTCCAACCAGCCCCTGGGGTGTTGTGTCCAACCAGCCCCTGTGGCGTTGTGTCCAACCAGCCCCCGGGGTGGTGTGTCCAACCAGCCCCCGGGGGTGGTGTGTCCAACCAGCCCCCGGGGGTGGTGTGTCCAACCAGCCCCCGGGGGTGGTGTAACCAACCAGCCCCCGGGGGTGGTGTGCCCAACCAGCCCCCGGGGGTGGTGTGCCCAACCAGCCCCCGGGGGTGGTGTGCCCAACCAGCCCCTGGGGTGGCTGATACATTTAAACTCAGTTTTTCACAATTTCTGACATTTAATCCTAGTAAAAATGAGGATAGGATCACCACTTTATTTTAAGAATGTGAAAATGTCCGAAAAATAGGAGTGATTTTATTTCAGCTTTTATTTCTTTCATCACATTCCCAGTGGGTCAGAAGTTTACATACACTCAATTAGTATTTGGTAGCATTGCCTTTAAATTGTTTAACTTGGGTCAAACGTTTTGGGTAGCCTTCCACAAGCTTCCCACAATAAGTTGGGTGAATTTGGCCCATTCCTCCTGACAGAGCTGGTGCGCAACTGAGTCAGGTTTGAAGGCCTCCTTGCTAGCACATGCTTTTTCAGTTCTGCCCACAAATGTTCCACAGGATTGAGGTCAGAGCTTTGTGATGGCCACTCCAATACCTTGACTTAGTTGTCCGTAAGCCATTTTGCCACAACTTTGGAAGTATGCTTGCGGTCATTGTCCATTTGGAAGACCCATTTGCGACCAAGCTTTAACATCCTGACTGATATCGTCAGATGTTGCTTCAATATATCCATATAATTTTCTTTCCTCATGATGCCATCTATTTTGTCAGGTGCACCAGTCTCTCCTGCAGCAAAGCACCCCCACAACATGATGCTGCCACCTCCGTGCTTCACGTTCGGGATAGTGTTCTTTGGCTTGCAAGCCTCCCCCTTTTCCTCCAAACATAACGATGGTCATTATGGACAAACAGTTATATTTTTGTTTCATCAGACCAGAGGACATTTCTCTAAAAAGTACAATCTTTGTCCCCATGTGCAGTTGCAAACCGTAGTCTGGCTTTTTTATGGCGGTTTTGGAGCAGTGGCTTCTTCCTTGCTGAGCAGCCTTTCAGGTTATGTCGATATAGGACTCGTTTTACTGTGGATATAGATACTTTGTACCTGTTTCCTCCAGCATCTTCACAAGGTCCTTTGCTGTTGTTCTGGGATTGATTTGCACTTTTCGCACCAAAGTACGTTCATCTGTAGGAGACAGAACGCGTCTCCTTCCTGAGCGGTATGACGGCTGCATGGTCCCATGGTGTTTATACTTACGTACTATTGTTTGTACAGATGAACGTGGTACCTTCAGGCGTTTGGAAATTGCTCCCAAGGATGAACCAGACTTGTGGAGGTCTACAATATTTTTTCTGAGGTCTTGGCTGATTTATTTTGATTTTCCCATGATGTCAAGCAAAGAGGCACTGAGTTTGAAGATAGGCCTTGAAATACATCCACAGGTACACCTCCAATTGACTCAAATAATGTCAATTAGCCTATCAGAAGCTTCTAAAGCCATGACATTTTCTGGAATTTTCCAAGCTGTTTAAAGGCACAGTCAACTTAGTGTATGTAAACTTCTGATCCACTGGATTTGTGATACAGTGAATGATAAGTGATATAATCTGTAAACAATTGTTGGAATAATGACTTGTCATTTACAAGGTAATGTCCTAACAGCCTTACTAAAACTATAGTTTGTTAACAAGAACTTTGTTCATGGCTCCAATCTAAGAGTATGTAAACTTCTGACTTCAACTGTACATGACCATGTATTTACTACAGGCATGACGAGAGGCTGCAGGCGGCCCAGAAGGGAGGTCTACACCCCTCATCTAAGACTCCTCCCCCCAGACCTCCTCTGCCCACTCAGCAGTTTGGAGTCAGCCTGCAATAGTGAGCATTTTAGCTGAGTCCCCTTTATTCGCCCCCCCCTAGCCGCTCCATATTTCCACCGTGGTTATGCCAACTAATATGATGTACCATACTGCAAGCCAACTGAACTAGACGTGTTCTGTTCCCAGTATTGCTGAGAAGAACCAGGGAGTTATGATCCCTCCTGTGATGTCCCAGACTGTGGCTTATCTCAAAGACAATGGTAAGAAGATAGGAGCTGTCTGAAAGGACCTTGGATCAGGTACAGGACCTCTACAGTAATAGTTGTCAAGGTAGGAGCTGTCTGATGGGACCTTGGCTCGGGTACAGGACCTCTACAGTAATAGTTGTCAAGGTAGGAGCTGTCTGATGGGACCTTGGATCAGGTACAGGACCTCTACAGTAATAGTTGTTGAAGCCTTTCACTCCCTCCCATCTCTCCTCAGGCCTCCAGACAGAAGGTATCTTCAGGAGGTCCGCTCGTGTTCAGCTCATCAAGGACGTCCAGAAGCTCTACAACCAGGGTGAGATGGAACCTATATAACCTCCATAATACCCTCTATAACCTCCATAATAACCTTTTATAACCTCCATAATAACCTTTATAACCTCCATAATAACCTCTATAACCTCCATAATAACCCCTATAACCTCCATATTAACCTCCATAATAACCCCTATAACCTCCATAATAACCTTTATAACCTCCATAATACCCTCTATAACCTCCATAATAACCTCCATAATAACCTCCATAATAACCTCTATAACCTCCATAATAACCTTTATAACCTCCATAATAACCTGTATAACCTCCATAATAACCTCCATAATACCCTCTATAACCTCTATTAGCTCTACAACCAGGGTGAGATGGAACCTTTATAACCACCATATTAACTTGTATAACCTCCATAATAACCTTTATAACCTCCATAATACCATCTATAACCTCCATAATAACCTTTATAACCTCCATAATAACCTTTAACCTCCTATAAGCTCTTTAACCAGGGTGAGATGGAACCCCTATAACCCCCATAATACCCTCTATAACCTCCATAATAACCTCCATGTTAACTTTTATAACCTCCATAATAACCCCCATAATAACCTGTATAACCTCCTATAAGCTCTTTAACCAGGGTGAGATGGAACCTCTATAACCTCCATAATAACCTGTATAACCCCCATAATAACCTTTATAACCTCCATAATAACTTTATAACCTCCTATAAGCTCTTTAACCAGGGTGAGATGGAACCTCTATAACCTCCATAATAACCTTTATAACCTCCTATAAGCTCTTTAACCAGGGTGAGATGGAACCTCTATAACCTCCATAATACCCTCTATAACCTCCATAATAACCTTTATAAGCTCTACAACCAGGGTGAGATGGAACCTCTATAACCTCCATAATAACCTCTATAACCTCCATAATAACCTTTATAACCTCCTATAAGCCCTTTAACCAGAGGTAGAGGAGCTGGAACTCTGAGCCGAGGCTGGGGTCTCCCGGGGCCGGAGGCGGGGCTTTTATCTCTCACTACCAGGAAGCAGAGATCAATAATAATCCAGATCAACCTCTATCTCCTCTGTCTCAGATGACATCACACCATAGCCCCATGCCCCCCCCCCCCCCAGACTTCTGTTGACTGCAGCAGGCCAGCAGACTGAGTTTCCATGAGTCAAACCACGTACTGTCTGAACCACACACTAGATACAGTACAGAGAGATATTTGTAGAAAACATGACAATTATAATAATCTATGATTCCATTTCAGTAGTTTGAATGTAGCGTTTGCATCAGGGTTGTCCATATGAATGGTTTTACTCTGGACTCGGATAGCCGTCCGGTGTGCTCAGTATTGATAAAGAAGTCCAATGGCCGCCATCAGTCAGAGGATGAATCTGTGGTCCAGGTTTTTAGGTCTCTCCTCCTCAGGGAAGCTCAGTCTGTTATCAGGTCTCTCTCTCCTCCTCAGGGAAGCTCAGTCTGTTATCAGGTCTCTCTCTCCTCCTCAGGGAAGCTCAGTCTGTTATCAGGTCTGTGTCTCCCCTCCTCAGGGAAGCTCAGTCTGTTATCAGGTCTGTGTCTCCCCTCCTCAGGGAAGCTCAGTCTGTTATCAGGTCTGTGTCTCCCCTCCTCAGGGAAGCTCAGTCTGTTATCAGGTCTCTCTCTCCTCCTCAATGAAGCTCAGTCTGTTATCAGGTCTCTCTCTCCTCCTCAGGGAAGCTCAGTCTGTTATCAGGTCTCTCTCTCCTCCTCAGGGAAGCCAGTGATGTTCGAGCAGTACGGAGACATCCACGTGCCTGCTGTCATCCTGAAGACCTTCCTCAGAGAGCTTCCTGAACCTCTGCTCACCTTCCCCCTCTACCACCAGATACAGGACGTAGTCCGTAAGTACATGTGCCGAGGCTTTAGCTCAGCAGGCTAACACACTGTTGTGACACGTAGGTCCACGGGTCCAATACAATGTGTTTTTCCTATGGAGTTCTCTGTCGGCATCGTTCACACGCCCTCTTAAGCCTTAGCTCCACCCATCTCTTTAAAATGTCACATTCCGGGTTGGATGCGCGCTGTGTTAAGAAGCAGTGCGGCTTGGTTGGGTTGTGTATCGGAGGACGCATGACTTTCAACCTTCGTCTCTCCCGAGCCCGTACGGGAGTTGTAGCGATGAGACAAGATAGTAGCTACTAACAATTGGATACCACGAAAAAGGGGTAAAATTCAACAACAACAAAATTAATTAACAGCTCTACTGTGAAGTAGGAACCTGCATCAATATACTAATTTAACGACTCTACTGTGAAGTAGGAACCTCCATCAATATACTAATTTAACGACTCTACTGTGAAGTAGGAACCTGCATCAATATACTAATTTAACGACTCTACTGTGAAGTAGGAACCTGCATCAATATACTAATTTAACGACTCTACTGTGAAGTAGGAACCTGCATCAATATACTAATTTAACGACTCTACTGTGAAGTAGGAACCTGCATCAATATACTAATTTAACGACTCTACTGTGAAGTAGGAACCTGCATCAATATACTAATTTAACGACTCTACTGTGAAGTAGGAACCTGCATCAATATACTAATTTAACGACTCTACTGTGAAGTAGGAACCTGCATCAATATACTAATTTAACGACTCTACTGTGAAGTAGGAACCTGCATCAATATACTAATTTAACGACTCTACTGTGAAGTAGGAACCTCCATCAATATACTAATTTAACGACTCTACTGTGAAGTATGAACCTGCATCAATATACTAATTTAACGACTCTACTGTGAAGTAGGAACCTGCATCAATATACTAATTTAACGACTCTACTGTGAAGTAGGAACCTGTATAAATTGCCGAACTTCCTGAAGTGGGTCACATATGAAAAAGACCGTGGTGACCCGGTGTATCTGAACTGGAAAGAGAACCTCAACGTGTGATGTGTGACGTACAGCTTGTTGTTCCAGGAGTGGAGAGCAGTCTACGAGTGACCACCTGTAAACACATCCTAGAGAGACTACCAGAACACAACTACATGGTGTTGAAGTACCTGCTCTGCTTCCTGAACATGGTAACAACACCGCACGGCAACACACAACACCGCAGGGCAACACACAACACCGCAGGGCAACATGACACAACACCGCAGGGCAACATGACACAACACCGCAGGGCAACATGACACAACACCGCAGGGCAACATGACACAACACCGCAGGGCAACATGACACAACACCGCAGGGCAACATGACACAACACCGCAGGGCAACATGACACAGCACCGCACGGCAACATGACACAGCACCGCACGGCAACATGACACAGCACCGCACGGCAACATGACACAGCACCGCAGGGCAACATGACACAGCACCGCAGGGCAACATGACACAGCACCGCAGGGCAACATGACACAGCACCGCACGGCAACATGACACAGCACCGCACGGCAACATGACACAGCACCGCACGGCAACATGACACAGCACCGCACGGCAACATGACACAGCACCGCACGGCAACATGACACAGCACCGCACGGCAACACACGACACAGCACCGCACGGCAACATGACACCGCACGGCAACGCACCGCACGGCAACGCACCGCACGGCAACGCACCGCACGGCACCGCACCGCACAGCAACACACCACACCGCACGGCAACATGACACAGCACCGCACGGCAACACACGACACAGCACCGCACGGCAACATGACACCGCACAGCAACGCACCGCACGGCAACGCACCGCACGGCACCGCACAGCAACACACCACACCGCACGGCAACACACCACATCGCACGGCAACACACCACATCGCACGGCAACACACCACATCGCACCGCACGGCAACACACAACAACATAGTGCTCAAGTACCGCTCTGCTCATGATCAGAACCACATCATTAAAACAGAACATCATTATCCTTCTATCATGTTCAACATGCTGTACGGCTGATGTTCTGTCTCCACAACACAACACCGCACCGCACGGCAACACACAACACCGCACCGCACGGCAACACACAACACCGCACCGCACGGCAACACACAACACCGCACGGCAACACACAACACCGCACGGCAACGCACCGCACGACAACGCACGGCAACACACCACACCGCACGGCAACACACACCGCACGGCAACACACCACACCGCACGGCAACACACCACACCGCACGGCAACACACCACACCGCACGGCAACACACCACACCGCACGGCAACACACCACACCGCACGGCAACACACCACACCGCACGGCAACACACCACACCGCACGGCAACACACCACACCGCACGGCAACACACCACACCGCACGGCAACACACCACACCGCACAGCAACACACCACACCGCACGGCAACACACCGCACCGCACGGCAACACACAACACAACACAACACCACACCGCACGGCAACACACAACACAACACAACACCACACCGCACGGCAACACACAACACAACACAACACCACACCGCACGGCAACACACAACACAACACAACACCACACCGCACGGCAACACACAACACGACACGACACGACACAACCGCCATAACTTCTCAAAGGGCTTCGTTCTTCATATGGAGACAGACTCTTTACACAATGTAATGTCCTTAAGATGAGACATCTCAAAGCCCACTGAATAAATATTGCTGAAAATGACAGTTTTGTTTTTGTCTGTTAAACCAAATGCACAGCTATATGAATGCCGTGTAGACATTTTAGAAAAGGCCTGACCAACAGAAAACAGACCACTACAATAATAGTCCACTGTTGAGAGAAATCAAACCCACTTCCCCCTTTATCTCCCATGTCAAATGCTGAGGTTTCAATGTAGAGAAAACCCCTCTCTCTCCGTTCACACTGACCTTTAACTAACCAACCTTAGCCAGAACTAACCCACAAGGCCTCAGACAGGACGGCTGGAGATGTGTCCCTAACAGCACCCTGGCCCCTATATAGTGCACTGCCTTTGACCAGGGCCCCATAGGGAATAGGGAGCCATTTGGGATGAGGCTCAGACAGGACGGCTGGAGATGTGTCCCTAACAGCACCCTGGCCCCTATATAGTGCACTGCCTTTGACCAGGGCCCCATAGGGAATAGGGGAGCCATTTGGGATGAGGGCTCTGATCCAGATCGTAAGGACTCCCAGAGCTATGTATCTCCAGGAGACAGACTAATGCTGAGCTTCACTCTCTGAGCCTTTACCTTCACTTCCAGATCGTAAGGACTCCCAGGGATATGTATCTCCAGGAGACAGACTAATGCTGAGCTTCACTCTCTTGAGACTTTACCTTCACTTCCCACGCTGATGTTAATATAATGCTGCTTGTCTGGAACGTCGCAGGTTCATATGGTGACACTGTATTAGACTGTATCATCTAGTCAGATCTCTCCTGGGTTCCGTTAGACACATTATCACACCGGGCCGAGAGGAGACTGGTTATCAGACCGGGGGACTGGTTATCAGACTGGGCCGACGGGGGACTGGTTATCACACCGGGCCGAGAGGGGACTGGTTATCAGACCGGGGGACTGGTTATCAGACTGGGCCGACGGGGGACTGGTTATCACACCGGGCCGAGAGGGGACTGGTTATCAGACCTGGGGACTGGTTATCAGACCTGGGGACTGGTTATCAGACTGGGGGACTGGTTATCAGACTGGGGGACTGGTTATCAGACCGGGGGACTGGTTATCAGACCGGGGGACTGGTTATCAGACCGGGGGACCGGTTATCAGACCGGGGACTGGTTATCAGACCGGGGGACTGGTTATCAGACCGGGGGACTGGTTATCAGACCGGGGGACTGGTTATCAGACCGGGGGACTGGTTATCAGACCGGGGGACTGGTTATCAGACTGGGGGACTGGTTATCAGACCGGGGGACTGGTTATCGGACCGGGCCGACGGGGACTGGTTATCGGACCGGGCCGATGGGGGGACTGGTTATCAGACCGGGGGACTGGTTATCAGACCGGGGGACTGGTTATCAGACCGGGGGACTGGTTATCAGACCGGGGGACTGGTTATCAGACCGGGGGACTGGTTATCAGACCGGGGGACTGGTTATCAGACCGGGGACTGGTTATCAGACCGGGGGACTGGTTATCAGACCGGGGGACTGGTTATCAGACCGGGGGACTGGTTATCAGACCGGGGGACTGGTTATCAGACCGGGGGACTGGTTATCAGACCGGGGGACTGGTTATCAGACCGGGACTGGTTATCAGACCGGGGACTGGTATAGACCGGGCGGGGGGACTGGTTATCAGACCGGGGGACTGGTTATCAGACTGGGGGACTGGTTATCAGACCGGGGGACTGGTTATCAGACCGGGGGACTGGTTATCAGACCGGGGGACTGGTTATCAGACCGGGGACTGGTTATCAGACCGGGGGACTGGTTATCAGACCGGGGGACTGGTTATCAGACCGGGGGACTGGTTATCAGACCGGGGGACTGGTTATCAGACCGGGGGGACTGGTTATCAGACCGGGGGACTGGTTATCAGACCGGGGGACTGGTTATCAGACTGGGGGACTGGTTATCAGACCGGGCCGACAGGTTTATTAAAGTATTTTTTTGTGGATTAGCAGGCTTCTGTTCCGCCATGTAGTCTGTCAAACCAATAGGAGTAAATTACATTCCTGGAATAGTCTTCTGTTGTCATACAGATCATTAGGATGTTGCCATTTTATATGTGGACTAGGTTGAATGGCAGGCAGCCTGTTTAGTCAGGATCGTACTCTGACAGGTTGAATAGCAGGCAGTCTGTTTAGTCAGGATCGTTCTCTATGATCCTTCTGACAGGTTGAATAGCAGGCAGTCTGTTTAGTCAGGATCGTACTCTGACAGGTTGAATGGCAGGCGGTCTGTTTTGTTAGGATCAAATGTAAACACTTTCTCTCTCCCTCTTCCCCTCCCTCCTCCTCTTCCAGGTCTCTCAGCAGAGTATCATCAACAAGATGTCTCCCTCCAACCTGGCTTGTGTGTTTGGTGTTAATCTATCCTGGCCTTCTCAGGGCTCTGTCTCTCTGACATCTCTAACACCACTCAACATCTTCACTGAGATCCTTATAGAACATTACCATACAGTCTTCAGCTCCCGCTGCCCACAAGCAGAGGTACTGCCCTGATACCAGCCCCGAAACCACCTGATACCAGCCCCGAAACCACCTGATACCAGCCCCGATACCACCTGATACCAGCCCTGATACCAGCCCCGATACCACCTGATACCAGCCCCGATACCACCTGATACCAGCCCCGATACCACCTGATACCAGCCCCGATACCACCAGATGCAAGCCCCGATACCAGCCCCGATACCACCTGATACCAGCCCCGATACCAGCCCCGATACCACCTGATACCAGCCCCGATACCACCTGATACCAGCCCCGATACCAGCCCCGATACCACCTGATACCAGCCCCGATACCAGCCCCGATACCACCTGATACCAGCCCCGATACCACCTGATACCAGCCCCGATACCACCTGATACCAGCCCCGATACCAGCCCCGATACCACCTGATACCAGCCCCAATACCACCTGATACCAGCCCCGGTACCAGCCCCGATACCACCTGATACCAGCCCCGGTACCAGCCCCGATACCACCTGATACCAGCCCCGGTACCATCCCCGGTACCAGCCCCGATACCACCTGATACCAGCCCCGATACCACCTGATGCCAGCCCCGGTACCAGCCCCGATACCACCTGATACCAGCCCCGATACCACCTGATACCAGCCCCGGTACCAGCCCCGATACCACCTGATACCAGCCCCGGTACCAGCCCCGATACCACCTGATACCAGCCCCGATACCAGCCCCGATACCACCTGATACCAGCCCCGATACCACCTGATACCAGCCCCGATACCAGCCCCGATACCACCTGATACCAGCCCCGATACCACCTGATACCAGCCCAAATACCAGCCCCGATACCACCTGATACCAGCCCCGATACCACCTGATACCAGCCCCGATACCAGCCCCAATACCACCTGATACCAGCCCCGATACCACCTGATACCAGCCCCGGTACCAGCCCCGATACCACCTGATACCAGCCCCGGTACCAGCCCCGGTACCAGCCCCGATACCACCTGATACCAGCCCCGATACCAGCCCCGATACCACCTGATACCAGCCCCGATACCACCTGATACCAGCCCCGGTACCATCCCCGGTACCAGCCCCGATACCACCTGATACCAGCCCCGATACCACCTGATACCAGCCCCGGTACCAGCCCCGATACCACCTGATACCAGCCCCGGTACCAGCCCCGATACCACCTGATACCAGCCCCGATACCAGCCCCGATACCACCTGATACCAGCCCCGGTACCATCCCCGATACCACCTGATACCAGCCCCGGGAACCAGCCCCGATACCACCTGATACCATCCCCGGTACCAGCCCCGATACCACCTGATACCAGCCCCGGTACCAGCCCCGATACCACCTGATACCAGCCCCGGTACCAGCCCCGATACCACCTGATACCATCCCCGGTACCACCTGATACCAGCCCCGATACCACCTGATACCAGCCCCGATACCACCTGATACCAGCCCCGATACCTTGCCCCGATAACAGCTCCGGTACCACCCCCGATACCACCCGGTACCTTCCCCGATACCTGCCCCGATACCTTCCCCGATACCTGCCCCGGTACCACCTGATACCAGCCCCGGTACCAGCTCCGATACCTTCCACCGTACCAGCCCCGGTACCAACCGATACCAGCCCCGGTACCAGCCAATACCAGCCCCGGTACCAGCTCTGATACCATCCCCGGTACCAGCCCACCACCGTACGGACAGGCTCCACGGCACAGCCCAACACTCAGCAACTCAACCCAACAAAACAGACACGCTGTGATTGTCTACTGGGATGACCTGTTTTGAAGAATGTCCCCAACCACCCGTTGCTGCTGAAACAAGATGGCTCCCAGAATCTGTTCCTTTTCTTTCTCCTGTGACATAATCCAGGTTGTTTTGGTACATGACTTACTGACTTTATTGTCCCCTTGGGGACATGTTGTTACAGGGTCATGTACACATTTAAAGTGGTGTTTAAATACAAAACAAAATGGACAATACAACTTTCATAACAGTTACATACCAATATATTTTTTATAATTGTAAGAAATAAAGAAATAAAACATACATTTTAAAAATATATATGTAAAAAACATTAGCCTGCTGGTCTTACTGAGTCTATAGGAACATTAGCCTGCTGGTCTTACTGAGTCTATAGGAACATTAGCCTGCTGGCCTTACTGAGTCTATAGGAACATTAGCCTGCTGGTCTTACTGAGTCTATAGGAACATTAGCCTGCTGGTCTTACTGAGTCTATAGGAACATTAGCCTGCTGGCCTTACTGAGTCTATAGGAACATTAGCCTGCTGGTCTTACTGAGTCTATAGGAACATTAGCCTGCTGGTCTTACTGAGTCTATAGGAACATTAGCCTGCTGGTCTTACTGAGTCTATAGGAACATTAGCCTGCTGGTCTTACTGAGTCTATAGGAACATTAGCCTGCTGGTCTTACTGGGTGGATAGGAACATTAGCCTGCTGGTCTTACTGGGTGGATAGGAACATTAGCCTGCTGGTCTTACTGAGTCTATAGGAACATTAGCCTGCTGGTCTTACTGAGTCTATAGGAACATTAGCCTGCTGGTCTTACTGAGTCTATAGGAACATTAGCCTGCTGGCCTTACTGAGTCTATGAAGATTAGCCTGCTGGTCTTACTGAGTCTATAGGAACATTAGCCTGCTGGCCTTACTGAGTCTATAGGAACATTAGCCTGCTGGCCTTACTGAGTCTATAGGAACATTAGCCTGCTGGTCTTACTGAGTCTATGAAGATTAGCCTGCTGGCCTTACTGAGTCTATAGGAACATTAGCCTGCTGGACTTACTGAGTCTATAGGAACATTAGCCTGCTGGTCTTACTGAGTCTATAGGAACATTAGCCTGCTGGTCTTACTGAGCCAATAGGAACATTAGCCTACTGGTCTTACTGAGTCTATAGGAACATTAGCCTGCTGGTCTTACTGAGTCTATAGGAACATTAGCTGCTGGTCTTACTGAGTCTATAGGAACATTAGCCTGCTGGTTTTACTGAGTCTATAGGAACATTAGCCTGCTGGTCTTACTGAGTCTATAGGAACATTAGCCTGCTGGTCTTACTGAGTCTATAGGAACATTAGCCTGCTGGCCTTACTGAGTCTATAGGAACATTAGCCTGCTGGTCTTACTGGGTCTATAGGAACATTAGCCTGCTGGTCTTACTGAGTCTATAGGAACATTAGCCTGCTGGTCTTACTGAGTCTATAGGAACATTAGCCTGCTGGTCTTACTGGGTGGATAGGAACATTAGCCTGCTGGTCTTACTGAGTCTATAGGAACATTAGCCTGCTGGTCTTACTGAGTCTATAGGAACATTAGCCTGCTGGCCTTACTGAGTCTATAGGAACATTAGCCTGCTGGTCTTACTGAGTCTATAGGAACATTAGCCTGCTGGTCTTACTGAGTCTATAGGAACATTAGCCTGCTGGTCTTACTGGGTGGATAGGAACATTAGCCTGCTGGTCTTACTGAGTCTATAGGAACATTAGCCTGCTGGTCTTACTGGGTCTATAGGAACATTAGCCTGCTGGTCTTACTGGGTCTATAGGAACATTAGCCTGCTGGTCTTACTGAGTCTATAGGAACATTAGCCTGCTGGTCTTACTGGGTCTATAGGAACATTAGCCTGCTGGTCTTACTGGGTCTATAGGAACATTAGCCTGCTGGTCTTACTGGGTCTATAGGAACATTAGCCTGCTGGTCTTACTGAGTCTATAGGAACATTAGCCTGCTGGTCTTACTGAGTCTATAGGAACATTAGCCTGCTGGCCTTACTGGGTGGATAGGAACATTAGCCTGCTGGTCTTACTGAGTCTATAGGAACATTAGCCTGCTGGTCTTACTGAGTCTATAGGAACATTAGCCTGCTGGTCTTACTGAGTCTATAGGAACATTAGCCTGCTGGTCTTACTGGGTGGATAGGAACATTAGCCTGCTGGTCTTACTGAGTCTATAGGAACATTAGCCTGCTGGTCTTACTGGGTGGATAGGAACATTAGCCTGCTGGTCTTACTGAGTCTATAGGAACATTAGCCTGCTGGTCTTACTGAGTCTATAGGAACATTAGCCTGCTGGTCTTACTGAGTCTATAGGAACATTAGCCTGCTGGTCTTACTGAGTCTATAGGAACATTAGCCTGCTGGTCTTACTGGGTGGATAGGAACATTAGCCTGCTGGTCTTACTGAGTCTATAGGAACATTAGCCTGCTGGTCTTACTGAGTCTATAGGAACATTAGCCTGCTGGCCTTACTGAGTCTATAGGAACATTAGCCTGCTGGCCTTACTGGGTCTATAGGAACATTAGCCTGCTGGTCTTACTGAGTCTATAGGAACATTAGCCTGCTGGTCTTACTGAGTCTATAGGAACATTAGCCTGCTGGTCTTACTGGGTGGATAGGAACATTAGCCTGCTGGTCTTACTGAGTCTATAGGAACATTAGCCTGCTGGTCTTACTGGGTCTATAGGAACATTAGCCTGCTGGTCTTACTGGGTCTATAGGAACATTAGCCTGCTGGTCTTACTGAGTCTATAGGAACATTAGCCTGCTGGTCTTACTGAGTCTATAGGAACATTAGCCTGCTGGCCTTACTGAGTCTATAGGAACATTAGCCTGCTGGTCTTACTGAGTCTATAGGAACATTAGCCTGCTGGTCTTACTGAGTCTATAGGAACATTAGCCTGCTGGTCTTACTGAGTCTATAGGAACATTAGCCTGCTGGTCTTACTGAGTCTATAGGAACATTAGCCTGCTGGTCTTACTGAGTCAATAGGAACATTAGCCTGCTGGTCTTACTGAGTCTATAGGAACATTAGCCTGCTGGTCTTACTGAGTCTATAGGAACATTAGCCTGCTGGTCTTACTGAGTCAATAGGAACATTAGCCTGCTGGCCTTACTGAGTCTATAGGAACATTAGCCTGCTGTTCTTACTGAGTCTATAGGAACATTAGCCTGCTGGTCTTACTGAGTCTATAGGAACATTAGCCTGCTGGCCTTACTGAGTCTATAGGAACATTAGCCTGCTGGTCTTACTGAGTCAATAGGAACATTAGCCTGCTGGCCTTACTGGGTGGATAGGAACATTAGCCTGCTGGTCTTACTGGGTGGATAGGAACATTAGCCTGCTGGTCTTACTGAGTCTATAGGAACATTAGCCTGCTGGTCTTACTGAGTCTATAGGAACATTAGCCTGTTGGTCTTACTGAGTCTATAGGAACATTAGCCTGCTGGCCTTACTGAGTCTATAGGAACATTAGCCTGCTGGTCTTACTGAGTCTATAGGAACATTAGCCTGCTGGTCTTACTGAGTCTATAGGAACATTAGCCTGCTGGTCTTACTGAGTCTATAGGAACATTAGCCTGCTGGTCTTACTGAGTCAATAGGAACATTAGCCTGCTGGCCTTACTGAGTCTATAGGAACATTAGCCTGCTGTTCTTACTGAGTCTATAGGAACATTAGCCTGCTGGTCTTACTGAGTCTATAGGAACATTAGCCTGCTGGTCTTACTGAGTCTATAGGAACATTAGCCTGCTGGTCTTACTGAGTCAATAGGAACATTAGCCTGCTGGCCTTACTGTGTCTATAGGAACATTAGCCTGCTGGTCTTACTGAGTCTATAGGGACATTAGCCTGCTGGTCTTACTGAGTCAATAGGAACATTAGCCTGCTGGCCTTACTGGGTGGATAGGAACATTAGCCTGCTGGTCTTACTGGGTGGATAGGAACATTAGCCTGCTGGTCTTACTGAGTCTATAGGAACATTAGCCTGCTGGTCTTACTGGGTGGATAGGAACATTAGCCTGCTGGTCTTACTGAGTCTATAGGAACATTAGCCTGCTGGTCTTACTGAGTCTATAGGAACATTAGCCTGCTGGTCTTACTGGGTGGATAGGAACATTAGCCTGCTGGTCTTACTGAGTCTATAGGAACATTAGCCTGCTGGTCTTACTGAGTCTATAGGAACATTAGCCTGCTGGTCTTACTGAGTCAATAGGAACATTAGCCTGCTGGCCTTACTGAGTCTATAGGAACATTAGCCTGCTGTTCTTACTGAGTCTATAGGAACATTAGCCTGCTGGTCTTACTGAGTCTATAGGAACATTAGCCTGCTGGCCTTACTGAGTCTATAGGAACATTAGCCTGCTGGTCTTACTGAGTCAATAGGAACATTAGCCTGCTGGCCTTACTGGGTGGATAGGAACATTAGCCTGCTGGTCTTACTGGGTGGATAGGAACATTAGCCTGCTGGTCTTACTGAGTCTATAGGAACATTAGCCTGCTGGTCTTACTGAGTCTATAGGAACATTAGCCTGTTGGTCTTACTGAGTCTATAGGAACATTAGCCTGCTGGCCTTACTGAGTCTATAGGAACATTAGCCTGCTGGTCTTACTGAGTCTATAGGAACATTAGCCTGCTGGTCTTACTGAGTCTATAGGAACATTAGCCTGCTGGTCTTACTGAGTCTATAGGAACATTAGCCTGCTGGTCTTACTGAGTCAATAGGAACATTAGCCTGCTGGCCTTACTGAGTCTATAGGAACATTAGCCTGCTGTTCTTACTGAGTCTATAGGAACATTAGCCTGCTGGTCTTACTGAGTCTATAGGAACATTAGCCTGCTGGTCTTACTGAGTCTATAGGAACATTAGCCTGCTGGTCTTACTGAGTCAATAGGAACATTAGCCTGCTGGCCTTACTGTGTCTATAGGAACATTAGCCTGCTGGTCTTACTGAGTCTATAGGGACATTAGCCTGCTGGTCTTACTGAGTCAATAGGAACATTAGCCTGCTGGCCTTACTGGGTGGATAGGAACATTAGCCTGCTGGTCTTACTGGGTGGATAGGAACATTAGCCTGCTGGTCTTACTGAGTCTATAGGAACATTAGCCTGCTGGTCTTACTGGGTGGATAGGAACATTAGCCTGCTGGTCTTACTGAGTCTATAGGAACATTAGCCTGCTGGTCTTACTGAGTCTATAGGAACATTAGCCTGCTGGTCTTACTGGGTGGATAGGAACATTAGCCTGCTGGTCTTACTGAGTCTATAGGAACATTAGCCTGCTGGTCTTACTGAGTCTATAGGAACATTAGCCTGCTGGTCTTACGGAGTCTATAGGAACATTAGCCTGCTGGCCTTACTGGGTGGATAGGAACATTAGCCTGCTGGTCTTACTGAGTCTATAGGAACATTAGCCTGCTGGCCTTACTGAGTCTATAGGAACATTAGCCTGCTGGCCTTACTGGGTGGATAGGAACATTAGCCTGCTGGCCTTACTGAGTCTATGAAGATTAGCCTGCTGGTCTTACTGAGTCTATAGGAACATTAGCCTGCTGGTCTTACTGAGTCTATAGGAACATTAGCCTGCTGGCCTTATTGAGTCTATAGGAACATTAGCCTGCTGGCCTTACTGGGTGGATAGGAACATTAGCCTGCTGGCCTTACTGAGTCTATGAAGATTAGCCTGCTGGTCTTACTGGGTGGATAGGAACATTAGCCTGCTGGCCTTACTGAGTCTATAGGAACATTAGCCTGCTGGCCTTACTGGGTGGATAGGAACATTAGCCTGCTGGCCTTACTGAGTCTATGAAGATTAGCCTGCTGGTCTTACTGAGTCTATGAAGATTAGCCTGCTGGTCTTACTGAGTCTATAGGAACATTAGCCTGCTGGTCTTACTGAGTCTATGAAGATTAGCCTGCTGGTCTTACTGAGTCTATAGGAAGATTAGCCTGCTGGCCTTACTGAGTCTATGAAGATTAGCCTGCTGGTCTTACTGAGTCTATGAAGATTAGCCTGCTGGCCTTACTGAGTCTATGAAGATTAGCCTGCTGGCCTTACTGAGTCTATGAAGATTAGCCTGCTGGCCTTACTGAGTCTATGAAGATTAGCCTGCTGGTCTTACTGAGTCTATGAAGATTAGCCTGCTGGTCTTACTGAGTCTATGAAGATTAGCCTGCTGGTCTTACTGAGTCTATGAAGATTAGCCTGCTGGCCTTACTGAGTCTATGAAGATTAGCCTGCTGGTCTTACTGAGTCTATGAAGATTAGCCTGCTGGTCTTACTGAGTCTATGAAGATTAGCCTGCTGGTCTTACTGAGTCTATGAAGATTAGCCTGCTGGCCTTACTGAGTCTATGAAGATTAGCCTGCTGGCCTTACTGAGTCTATGAAGATTAGCCTGCTGGCCTTACTGAGTCTATGAAGATTAGCCTGCTGGTCTTACTGAGTCTATGAAGATTAGCCTGCTGGTCTTACTGAGTCTATGAAGATTAGCCTGCTGGTCTTACTGAGTCTATGAAGATTAGCCTGCTGGTCTTACTGAGTCTATGAAGATTAGCCTGCTGGCCTTACTGAGTCTATGAAGATTAGCCTGCTGGTCTTACTGAGTCTATGAAGATTAGCCTGCTGGTCTTACTGAGTCTATGAAGATTAGCCTGCTGGCCTTACTGAGTCTATGAAGATTAGCCTGAGCTATTTGGTTCTTGAACACTTAAAGAGATTGTCAGCAGATTGTGGTTTTCCTGCTTGAGTTACATTTCAAAAAGGAGAAATAGAATATTTAAAGAGGACCTGAGTTGTAGAGGTCTATACTGCCCCCTACTCTAGTAACAGAGGTCTATATTGCCCCCTACTGTAGTAACAGCAGAGGTCTATACTGCCCCCTACTGTAGGAACAGCAGAGGTCTATACTGCCCCCTACTGTAGTAACAGAGGTCTATACTGCCCCCTACTGTAGTAACAGCAGAGGTCTATACTGCCCCCTACTGTAGTAACAGCAGAGGTCTATACTGCCCCCTACTGTAGTAACAGCAGAGGTCTATACTGCCCCCTACTGTAGTAACAGCAGAGGTCTATACTGCCCCCTATTGTAGTAACAGCAGAGGTCTATACTGCCCCCTACTGTAGTAACAGCAGAGGTCTATACTGCCCCCTACTGTAGTAACAGAGGTCTATACTGCCCCCTACTGTAGTAACAGCAGAGGTATATACTGCCCCCTACTGTAGTAACAGAGGTCTATACTGCCCCCTACTGTAGTAACAGCAGAGGTCTATACTGCCCCCTATTGTAGTAACAGCAGAGGTCTATACTGCCCCCTACTGTAGTAACAGCAGAGGTCTATACTGCCCCCTACTGTAGTAACAGAGGTCTATACTGCCCCCTACTGTAGTAACAGCAGAGGTCTATACTGCCCCCTACTGTAGTAACAGCAGAGGTCTATACTGCCCCCTACTGTAGTAACAGCAGAGGTCTATACTGCCCCCTACTGTAGTAACAGCAGAGGTCTATACTGCCCCCTACTGTAGTAACAGCAGAGGTCTATACTGCCCCCTACTGTAGGAACAGCAGAGGTCTATACTGCCCCCTACTGTAGGAACAGCAGAGGTCTATACTTCCCCCTACTGTAGGAACAACAGAGGTCTATACTGCCCCCTACTGTAGGAACAGCAGAGGTCTATACTGCCCCCTACTGTAGGAACAGCAGAGGTCTATACTGCCCCCTACTGTAGTAACAGCAGAGGTCTATACTGCCCCCTACTGTAGTAACAGCAGAGGTCTATACTGCCCCCTACTCTAGTAACAGCAGAGGTCTATACTGCCCCCTACTCTAGTAACAGCAGAGGTCTATACTGCCCCCTATTGTAGTAACAGCAGAGGTCTATACTGCCCCCTATTGTAGTAACAGCAGAGGTCTATACTGCCCCCTACTGTAGGAACAGCAGAGGTCTATACTGCCCCCTACTGTAGGAACAGCAGAGGTCTATACTGCCCCCTACTGTAGGAACAGCAGAGGTCTATACTGCCCCCTACTGTAGGAACAGAGGTCTATACTGCCCCCTACTGTAGTAACAGCAGAGGTCTATACTGCCCCCTACTCTAGTAACAGCAGAAGTCTATACTGCCCCCTACTGTAGTAACAGCAGAGGTCTATACTGCCCCCTACTGTAGTAACAGCAGAGGTCTATACTGCCCCCTACTCTAGTAACAGCAGAGGTCTATACTGCCCCCTACTGTAGTAACAGCAGAGGTCTATACTGCCCCCTACTGTAGTAACAGCAGAGGTCTATACTGCCCCCTACTGTAGTAACAGCAGAGGTCTATACTGCCCCCTACTGTAGTAACAGCAGAGGTCTATACTGCCCCCTACTGTAGTAACAGCAGAGGTCTATACTGCCCCCTACTGTAGTAACAGCAGAGGTCTATACTGCCCCCTACTGTAGTAACAGCAGAGGTCTATACTGCCCCCTACTGTAGTAACAGCAGAGGTCTATACTGCCCCCTACTGTAGTAACAGCAGAGGTCTATACTGCCCCCTACTCTAGTAACAGCAGAGGTCTATACTGCCCCCTACTCTAGTAACAGCAGAGGTCTATACTGCCCCCTACTCTAGTAACAGCAGAGGTCTATACTGCCCCCTACTCTAGTAACAGCAGAGGTCTATACTGCCCCCTACTCTAGTAACAGCAGAGGTCTATACTGCCCCCTACTGTAGTAACAGCAGAGGTCTATACTGCCCCCTACTGTAGGAACAACAGAGGTCTATACTGCCCCCTACTGTAGGAACAGCAGAGGTCTATACTGCCCCCTACTGTAGTAACAGCAGAGGTCTATACTGCCCCCTACTCTAGTAACAGCAGAGGTCTATACTGCCCCCTACTGTAGTAACAGCAGAGGTCTATACTGCCCCCTACTCTAGTAACAGCAGAGGTCTATACTGCCCCCTACTGTAGTAACAGCAGAGGTCTATACTGCCCCCTACTGTAGTAACAGCAGAGGTCTATACTGCCCCCTACTGTAGGAACAGCAGAGGTCTATACTGCCCCCTACTGTAGGAACAGCAGAGGTCTATACTGCCCCCTACTGTAGGAACAGAGGTCTATACTGCCCCCTACTGTAGTAACAGCAGAGGTCTATACTGCCCCCTACTCTAGTAACAGCAGAAGTCTATACTGCCCCCTACTGTAGTAACAGCAGAGGTCTATACTGCCCCCTACTGTAGTAACAGCAGAGGTCTATACTGCCCCCTACTGTAGTAACAGCAGAGGTCTATACTGCCCCCTACTGTAGTAACAGCAGAGGTCTATACTGCCCCCTACTGTAGTAACAGCAGAGGTCTATACTGCCCCCTACTGTAGTAACAGCAGAGGTCTATACTGCCCCCTACTGTAGTAACAGCAGAGGTCTATACTGCCCCCTACTGTAGTAACAGCAGAGGTCTATACTGCCCCCTACTGCAGTAACAGCAGAGGTCTATACTGCCCCCTACTGTAGTAACAGCAGAGGTCTATACTGCCCCCTACTGTAGTAACAGCAGAGGTCTATACTGCCCCCTACTCTAGTAACAGCAGAGGTCTATACTGCCCCCTACTCTAGTAACAGCAGAGGTCTATACTGCCCCCTACTCTAGTAACAGCAGAGGTCTATACTGCCCCCTACTCTAGTAACAGCAGAGGTCTATACTGCCCCCTACTCTAGTAACAGCAGAGGTCTATACTGCCCCCTACTGTAGTAACAGCAGAGGTCTATACTGCCCCCTACTGTAGTAACAGCAGAGGTCTATACTGCCCCCTACTGTAGTAACAGCAGAGGTCTATACTGCCCCCTACTGTAGTAACAGCAGAGGTCTATACTGCCCCCTACTGTAGTAACAGCAGAGGTCTATACTGCCCCCTACTGTAGTAACAGCAGAGGTCTATACTGCCCCCTACTGTAGTAACAGCAGAGGTCTATACTGCCCCCTACTGTAGTAACAGCAGAGGTCTATACTGCCCCCTACTGTAGTAACAGCAGAGGTCTATACTGCCCCCTACTCTAGTAACAGCAGAGGTCTATACTGCCCCCTACTGTAGTAACAGCAGAGGTCTATACTGCCCCCTACTGTAGGAACAGTAGAGGTCTATACTGCCCCCTACTGTAGTAACAGCAGAGGTCTATACTGCCCCCTACTGTAGTAACAGCAGAGGTCTATACTGCCCCCTACTGTAGTAACAGCAGAGGTCTATACTGCCCCCTACTGTAGTAACAGCAGAGGTCTATACTGCCCCCTACTGTAGTAACAGCAGAGGTCTATACTGCCCCCTACTGTAGTAACAGCAGAGGTCTATACTGCCCCCTACTCTAGTAACAGCAGAGGTCTATACTGACCCCTACTGTAGTAACAGTAGAGGTCTATACTGCCCCCTACTGTAGTAACAGCAGAGGTCTATACTGCCCCCTACTGTTGTAACAGCAGAGGTCTATACTGCCCCCTACTGTAGTAACAGTAGAGGTCTATACTGCCCCCTACTGTAGTAACAGCAGAGGTCTATACTGCCCCCTACTCTAGTAACAGCAGAGGTCTATACTGCCCCCTACTCTAGTAACAGAACATGGTTGCTGGGCAACTGCTGGGAACTGTTGAGGGATAATGGATGGTTGTTGGCCTGGCGGTTGCGAGCTTGGGCCGATGGACGATAGGTCGCTGGTCCGGCTCCCCGATTTGACTTGGTGGGAGATCTGTTAGCCGTGCCCCTGGGCAGGGGGCTTGACCCTGGTTGGTCCTGTGGGTCTCTCTGGATGGGAGTATCTGCTAGACCCTGGATGGTCCTGTGGGTCTCTCTGGATGGGAGTGTCTGCTAGACCCTGGTTGGTCCTGTGGCTCTCTGGATGGGAGTGTCTGCTAGACCCTGGTTGGTCCTGTGGCTCTCTGGATGGAAGTATCTGCTAGACCCTGGTTGGTCCTGTGGCTCTCTGGATGGAAGTATCTGCTAGACCCTGGTTGGTCCTGTGGCTCTCTGGATGGGAGTGTCTGCTAGACCCTGGTTGGTCCTGTGGGTCTCTCTGGATGGAAGTATCTGCTAGACCCTGGTTGGTCCTGTGGGTCTCTCTGGATGGGAGTGTCTGCTAGACCCTGGTTGGTCCTGTGGCTCTCTGGATGGAAGTATCTGCTAGACCCTGGTTGGTCCTGTGGGTCTCTCTGGATGGAAGTATCTGCTAGACCCTGGTTGGTCCTGTGGGTCTCTCTGGATGGGAGTGTCTGCTAGACCCTGGTTGGTCCTGTGGGTCTCTCTGGATGGGAGTGTCTGCTAGACCCTGGTTGGTCCTGTGGCTCTCTGGATGGAAGTATCTGCTAGACCCTGGTTGGTCCTGTGGGTCTCTCTGGATGGGAGTATCTGCTAGACCCTGGTTGGTCCTGTGGGTCTCTCTGGATGGAAGTATCTGCTAGACCCTGGTTGGTCCTGTGGGTCTCTCTGGATGGGAGTATCTGCTAGACCCTGGTTGGTCCTGTGGGTCTCTCTGGATGGGAGTATCTGCTAGACCCTGGTTGGTCCTGTGGGTCTCTCTGGATGGAAGTATCTGCTAGACCCTGGTTGGTCCTGTGGGTCTCTCTGGATGGGAGTATCTGCTAGACCCTGGTTGGTCCTGTGGCTCTCTGGATGGGAGTGTCTGCTAGACCCTGGTTGGTCCTGTGGCTCTCTGGATGGAAGTATCTGCTAGACCCTGGTTGGTCCTGTGGGTCTCTCTGGATGGAAGTATCTGCTAGACCCTGGTTGGTCCTGTGGCTCTCTGGATGGGAGTGTCTGCTAGACCCTGGTTGGTCCTGTGGCTCTCTGGATGGGAGTGTCTGCTAGACCCTGGTTGGTCCTGTGGCTCTCTGGATGGAAGTATCTGCTAGACCCTGGTTGGTCCTGTGGCTCTCTGGATGGGAGTGTCTGCTAGACCCTGGTTGGTCCTGTGGGTCTCTCTGGATGGGAGTGTCTGCTAGACCCTGGTTGGTCCTGTGGCTCTCTGGATGGAAGTATCTGCTAGACCCTGGTTGGTCCTGTGGGTCTCTCTGGATGGAAGTATCTGCTAGACCCTGGTTGGTCCTGTGGCTCTCTGGATGGGAGTGTCTGCTAGACCCTGGTTGGTCCTGTGGGTCTCTCTGGATGGGATTGTCTGCTAGACCCTGGTTGGTCCTGTGGCTCTCTGGATGGAAGTATCTGCTAGACCCTGGTTGGTCCTGTGGCTCTCTGGATGGGAGTGTCTGCTAGACCCTGGTTGGTCCTGTGGGTCTCTCTGGATGGAAGTATCTGCTAAACCCTGGTTGGTCCTGTGGCTCTCTGGATGGAAGTATCTGCTAGACCCTGGTTGGTCCTGTGGGTCTCTGGATGGAAGTATCTGCTAGACCCTGGTTGGTCCTGTGGCTCTCTGGATGGAAGTATCTGCTAGACCCTGGTTGGTCCTGTGGCTCTCTGGATGGAAGTATCTGCTAGACCCTGGTTGGTCCTGTGGGTCTCTCTGGATGGGAGTATCTGCTAGACCCTGGTTGGTCCTGTGGCTCTCTGGATGGAAGTATCTGCTAGACCCTGGTTGGTCCTGTGGGTCTCTCTGGATGGGAGTGTCTGCTAGACCCTGGTTGGTCCTGTGGGTCTCTCTGGATGGGAGTGTCTGCTAGACCCTGGTTGGTCCTGTGGCTCTCTGGATGGGAGTGTCTGCTAGACCCTGGTTGGTCCTGTGGCTCTCTGGATGGGAGTATCTGCTAGACCCTGGTTGGTCCTGTGGCTCTCTGGATGGGAGTATCTGCTAGACCCTGGTTGGTCCTGTGGGTCTCTCTGGATGGGAGTGTCTGCTAGACCCTGGTTGGTCCTGTGGCTCTCTGGATGGAAGTATCTGCTAGATGACTGAATGTAATGTAAATGTTGAATGGCTTCACTGCAGGTAGATTGTATGTTTTAACATTTAATAAAATAACATCTGAACTTCAACAGGAATATCAGTTTTTACTTTTGAAATAAAGTATAGTACGTCATGGCAAATAAACTCTGTAACCGCCTTACAAAATGAATACACTCCAAACCAGTTATATAGTATATTTATATAGTATATTTATATAGTATATTTATAGTTTTTAAGCTGATGAAACTGATTATTTCTGTCTGTAATGTTTGTGGGGGAAAAACTCATTCTGATTGGCTGGGCTCTTTAGTGGGTGGCCCTGGCTGCCAAGTCGGTGGTCCTTTGCCCCCCGAGGCCCACTCATGGCTTGTGCCCCTGCCCAGTCATGTGAAATCCACAGATTAAGACCTAATCAATTTATTTCAATGGACTGATTTCCTTCATATGAACTGTAACTCAGTAAAATCGTTAATTGTTGCGTTTTATATTTTATATAAGTTGGTCACAGATAACTTAAAAGAAGGGACTTGGATCAGAAAACCGGTCAGTATCTGGTGTGACCGCATTTTGTCTCATGCAGCACGACACATCTCCTTCACATAGTTGATCAGGCTGTTGATTTTGGAATGTTGTCCCACTCCTCTTCAATGGCTGCGCTAAGTTGCTTGATATTGGCAGGAACTGGAACATGCTGTCGTACACGTCGATCCCAGACATGCTCAATGGGGTGACGTGTCTGGTGAGGATGCAGGCCATGGAAGAACTGGGACATGTTCAGCTTCCAGTAATTGTGTACAGATCCTTGCGATTTGGGGCCGTGCATTATCATGCTGAAACATGAGGTGATGGAGGATGAAGGACACGACAATGGGCCTCAGGATCTCTGTGCATTCAAATGACCATCAATAAAATGCAATTGTGTTTGTTGTCCGTAGCTCATACCTGCCCATACCATAACCCAAACGCCACGAAGGCTATTTATGTCCCCAGCACAAGGTGCAACTGTGTAATGATCAGTAATCAGCTTCTTGATATGCCATTTTCTTATTACTACTTATTTAAAACACGTGCTGGTACCAAGAGCGGAAACTATGAGGCAAAACAAACCACCTCTGGTCCTCTAATGGAGTAATAAAACAGTTTGTCACCTTCAAAATAACATCCTTCGTGGTGTTGCCATAGCAACGTAACATTTATTTAAAAAAATATTTCACCTTTATATAACCAGGTAGGTCAGTTGAGAACAAGTTCTCATTTACAATTGCGACGTGGCCAAGATAAAGCAAAGCAGTTCGACACAAAACAACAACACAGAGTTACACATGGAGTAAACAAACATACAGTCAATAATACAATAGAGAAAGTCTATATACAGTGTGTGCAAATGAGGTAAGATAAGGGAGGTAAGGCAATAAATCTCCCCTGCATAATGTTTGGATACGCTAGTTCAGGCTCAACTACTGTATGACTCCATTTGTATCAGGTTGTATTGTATGACTCCATGTGTCCATGTGTCCTAGGGTCTACTGTAGGTCTCCATGTGTCCTAGGGTCTACTGTAGGTCTCCATGTGTCCTAGGGTCTACTGTAGGTCTCCGTGTCCTAGGGTCTACTGTAGGTCTCCATGTGTCCTAGGGTCTACTGTAGGTCTCCATGTGTCCTAGGGTCTACTGTAGGTCTCCATGTGTCCTAGGGTCTACTGTAGATCTCCATGTGTCCTAGGGTCTACTGTAGGTCTCCATGTGTCCTAGGGTCTACTGTAGGTCGCCATGTGTCCTAGGATCTACTGTAGGTCTCCATGTGTCCTAGGGTCTACTGTAGGTCTCCATGTGTCCTAGGGTCTACTGTAGATCTCCATGTGTCCTAGGGTCTACTGTAGGTCTCCATGTGTCCTAGGGTCTACTGTAGGTCTCCATGT
>NW_022264147.1:80000-162500 GCF_002021735.2 Oncorhynchus kisutch | reverse complement strand
ATGACAGTCCTCCCCCCCCCCCCTGTGACAGCAGGAAGTCTAACTAGAGATCAACACTGAGCTGTTGCAGAGTGATATGACAGTCCTCCCCCCCCCCCCTGTGACAGCAGGAAGTCTAACTAGAGATCAACACTGAGCTGTTGCAGAGTGATATGACAGTCCTCTTCCCCCCCCCCCTGTGACAGCAGGAAGTCTAACTAGAGATCAACACTGAGCTGTTGCAGTGATATGACAGTCCTCTTCCCCCCCATTCACTGGTGTTTGATTGTTTATTAAACTATAGAATAAAGAAACCCTGGTTGGATTCTAGTTGTTCTCGAGGCAGTGTTCATTTTGTACCTTCTAGCAGACTAGAAAACAGTTAATTTGTACCTAATCTAACAGACTAGAAACAGAACAATAGAAACAGTTGAAATCAGCAGGCTCTTCAAATGTCAAGTCATCATAACGAACATCATTTAGAGTTTAAAAAAACAAATAGTGTGAAAACGACAAAATATATTTTTTAAATATACAAAACCAGGCAGGGATAAAAAAGCATGCCAGACATATTTGATACGTACACAGGACTTCCCAGTACTAAATGTAATGGGGTTTTTGGCATATTTTCTATAGTGGTGAAAAGAAAAGGATTCAAATGGTTTGGATCACACAACTACAGGATGGTTCAAAATGGATTCTGAGTTGTTGTTGTTGTTGGGGTTGTTGTTGTTGGGGTTGTTGTTGTTGTTGTTGTTGGGGTTGTTGTTGTTGGGGTTGTTGTTGTTGTTGTTGGTTGTTGTTGTTGTGAATCCGGTAACAGTAACCTGGGGATAATTATACAACCTATATACAACGATAGATCCCTTCCATCAATACTCCTCAAATACTCAAACTAAGTCATCAACAGCATGAAAATACTCAACTCTCCCCTAGAATGACTACATTCTGTAGTCGTCTATACATACCTCTTTTTGTCTCTTTAAACTATACTAATACTGAGAGAGAAAAAAGTGATTCTCTTGTTTTTTTGTTTTTGAAGGCTTGTATGTTGTTTTTTTCCCGTACATTTTCCCGTACATTTTCCCGTACATACACAATGAAAACTTCTCTCCCTGGGCCTTTTCCCACCTGGGGTCTACTGTAGATTATCCCACCTGATAATTATGGCAAAATGTAGTTCACAGAGACCTACTCTGATTTATAGCAGTCCTTTGTTCCCACTTCTTCATATTCTTTGATCATTGGTAACTAACTACGCTAGTGTTGTCTCTCTCTCTCTCTCTATATGCAGAACAAATATTATACCAGTTTAGAAAATAACCAAAAAATCTAAAATATTTTTCAGCCACACAGAAAATACCTATTTAATTTGCAGCACTGTGATCTAGCTTCTTTACAGTCCGAGTAAATACATTAAGGCCAAGAAACATTAATAATTACAATAATAAATACCAACAAAAAACTATAAATAAAATAAATCTCGTAAGCACTGTAGGTGTTGGGTTTAAAAAATACTTATCATGAAATGTGGTGAAAAGGAAGATGTGTTTTTTGTGTGTGTCTCGTTCATCCCCCTCCAGCTCTTCAACCGTACGGTTCACTAATATTCAATGGAGTCTCTGACTTCTTCTTCCTCTTCTTCTTAAAAAAAAACCCCGCTGTCTTCAATGTCTCTGTGACAGGTGGCCACGTGGCATGGATACTTCGCCTGAGTCCCAAATGGCACCCTATTCCCTATATAGTACACTACTATAGACCAGAGCCCTATTCCCAATATAGTGCACTACTTTAGACCAGAGCCCTATTCCCTATATAGTGCACTACTATAGACCAGAGCCCTATTCCCTATATAGTGCACTACTTTAGACCAGAGCCCTATTCCCTATATAGTACACTACTTTAGACCAGAGACCTATTCCCTATATAGTGCACTACTATAGACCAGAGCCCTATTCCCTATGTAGTGCACTACTTTAGACCAGGGCCCTAAGGTCCCTATATAGTGCACTACTATAGACCAGAGCCCTATTCCCTATATAGTGCACTACTATAGACCAGAGCCCTATTCCCTATGTAGTGCACTACTTTAGACCAGGGCCCTATTCCCTATATAGTGCACTACTTTAGACCAGAGCCCTATTCCCTATATAGTACACTACTTTAGACCAGGGCCATATTCCCTATATAGTGCACTACTTTAGACCAGAACCCTATTCCCTATATAGTACACTACTTTAGATCAGGGCCATATTCCCTATATAGTGCACTACTTTAGACCAGAGCCCTATTCCCTATATAGTACACTACTATAGACCAGAGCCCTATTCCCTATATAGTGCACTACTTTAGACCAGAGCCCTATTCCCTATATAGTGCACTACTTTAGACCAGGGCCCTATTCCCTATGTAGTGCACTACTTTAGACCAGAGCCCTATTCCCTATATAGTGCACTACTTTAGACCAGGGCCCTATTCCCTATGTAGTGCACTACTTTAGACCAGGGCTCTGATGTCAAATGGACATGTATTTGAAACTTCCCCTATGGGTCCGTTTATTAAAAGTTCTACACTATATAGGGAATAGAGTGCCATTTGTGGCGCAGCCTTGGACTGTGAACTGTGGCCCCCTGGTGGGCTGGGTTGGTACTACTAGAGCTCAGACATTGCCCTGAGCCTGGCTCTGTGTCTGAGACTGTGGCATGACCAGAGTCTTCTGCTGCAGTAGCATAGACGGTCCAGCAGGGGGCACTGTGTGTGTGGCGGCGCCGGAGGGTTTGATCCAGGGCAGGGAGAGCAGGGACACTCCGGTGGTGGTGGCGGTGGCTGTCATGGTAACCTGGATCATCTGGTCTCTTTGGATCAGACGAATCAGAGCCTTGAGACGCTCCAGGGAGGACTGGGTGTCCCTCTGTTGACCAATCAGACGCTCCCGCACGCCCATCACCTTCTGCTGGGACAGAGACACAGGAACATAAACATGTGTAAGTACTGACGAAGACATCTGGCTAGTTAGTTAGCAGTCTGCTGTTGAGCTCCATCTGGCTAGTTAGTTAGCAGTCTGCTGTTGAGCTCCATCTGGCTAGTTAGTTAGCAGTCTGCTGTTGAGCTCCCTTTGGCTAGTTAGTTAGCAGTCTGCTGTTGAGCTCCATTTGGCTAGTTAGTTAGCAGTCTGCTTCACTGTTGAGCTCCATCTGGATAGTTAGTTAGCAGTGTGCTTCACTGTTGAGCTCCATCTGGATAGTTAGTTAGCAGTCTGCTGTTGAGCTCCATCTGGCTAGTTAGTTAGCAGTCTGCTGTTGAGCTCCATCTGGCTAGTTAGTTAGCAGTCTGCTGTTGAGCTCCATCTGGCTAGTTAGTTAGCAGTCTGCTGTTGAGCTCCATCTGGCTAGTTAGTTAGCAGTCTGCTGTTGAGCTCCATCTGACTAGTTAGTTAGCAGTCTGCTTCACTGTTGAGCTCCTTCTGGCTAGTTAGGAGCAGTCTGCTTCACTGTTGAACTCCATCTGGCTAGTTAGTTAGCAGTCTCCTGTTGAGCTCCATCTGGCTAGTTAGTTAGCAGTCTGCTGTTGAGCTCCATCTGGCTAGTTAGTTAGCAGTCTGCTGTTGAGCTCCATCTGGCTAGTTAGTAGCAGTCTGCTTCACTGTTGAACTCCATCTGGCTAGTTAGTTAGCAGTCTGCTGTTGAGCTCCATCTGGCTAGTTAGTAGCAGTCTGCTTCACTGTTGAACTCCTTCTGGCTAGTTAGTTAGCAGTCTGCTTCACTGTTGAGCTCCATCTGGCTAGTTAGTTAGCAGTCTGCTGTTGAGCTCCATCTGGCTAGTTAGTTAGCAGTCTGCTGTTGAGCTCCATCTGGCTAGTTAGTTAGCAGTCTGCCTAACTGTTGAGCTCCATCTGGCTAGTTAGTTAGCAGTCTGCTTCACTGTTGAGCTCCATCTGGCTAGTTAGTTAGCAGTCTGCTGTTGAGCTCCATCTGACTAGTTAGTTAGCAGTCTGCTGTTGAGCTCCATCTGACTAGTTAGTTAGCAGTCTGCTGTTGAGCTCCATCTGGCTAGTTAGTTAGCAGTCTGCTGTTGAGCTCCATCTGGCTAGTTAGTTAGCAGTCTGCTTCACTGTTGAGCTCCTTCTGGCTAGTTAGTTAGCAGTCTGCTGTTGAGCTCCATCTGGCTAGTTAGTTAGCAGTCTGCTTCACTGTTGAGCTCCATCTGGCTAGTTAGTTAGCAGTCTGCTTCACTGTTGAGCTCCATCTGGCTAGTTAGTTAGCAGTCTGCTTCACTGTTGATCTCCATCTGGCTAGTTAGTTAGCAGTCTGCTTCACTGTTGAGCTCCATCTGGCTAGTTAGTTAGCAGTCTGCTTCACTGTTGAGCTCCATCTGGCTAGTTAGTTAGCAGTCTGCTTCACTGTTGAGCTCCATCTGACTAGTTAGTTAGCAGTCTGCTTCACTGTTGAGCTCCATCTGTCTAGTTAGTTAGCAGTCTGCTTCACTGTTGAGCTCCATCTGGCTAGTTAGTTAGCAGTCTGCTTCACTGTTGAGTTCCATCTGGCTAGTTAGTAGCAGTCTTCTTCACTGTTGAGCTCCATCTGGCTAGATAGTTAGCAGTCTGCTTCACTGTTGAGCTCCTTCTGGCTAGTTAGTTAGCAGTCTGCTTCACTGTTGAGCTCCTTCTGGCTAGTTAGTTAGCAGTCTGCTTCACTGTTGAGTTCCATCTGGCTAGTTAGTAGCAGTCTGCTTCACTGTTGAGCTCCATCTGACTAGTTAGTAGCAGTCTGCTTCACTGTTGAGCTCCTTCTGGCAAGTTAGTAGCAGTCTGCTTCACTGTTGAGCTCCATCTGACTAGTTAGTAGCAGTCTGCTTCACTGTTGAGCTCCTTCTGGCTAGTTAGTTAGCAGTCTGCTTCACTGTTGAGCTCCTTCTGGCTAGTTAGTAGCAGTCTTCTTCACTGTTGAGCTCCTTCTGGCTAGTTAGTTAGCAGTCTGCTTCACTGTTGAACTCCATCTGGCTAGTTAGTTAGCAGTCTGCCTAACTGTTGAGCTCCATCTGGCTAGTTAGTAGCAATATGCTTCACTGTTGAGCTCCATCTAGCTAGTTAGTAGCAGTCTGCTTCACTGTTGAGCTCCATCTGGCTAGTTAGTAGCAGTCTGCTTCACTGTTGAGCTCCATCTGGCTAGTTAGTTAGCAGTCTGCTTCACTGTTGAGCTCCATCTGGCTAGTTATTTAGCAGTCTGCTTCACTGTTGAGCTCCATCTGACTAGTTAGTAGCAGTCTGCTTCACTGTTGAGCTCCATCTGGCTAGTTAGTAGCAGTCTGCTTCACTGTTGAGCTCCTTCTGGCTAGTTAGTTAGTAGTCTGCTTCACTGTTGAGCTCCATCTGGCTAGTTAGTTAGTAGTATGCTTCACTGTTGCGCTCCTTCTGGCTAGTTAGTTAGCAGTCTGCTTCACTGTTGAGCTCCATCTGACTAGTTAGTAGCAGTCTGCTTCACTGTTGAGCTCCATCTGGCTAGTTAGTTAGTAGTATGCTTCACTGTTGAGCTCCATCTGACTAGGTAGTTAGCAATATGCTTCACTGTTGAGCTCCGTCTGGCTAGTTACTTAGCAGTCTGCTTCACTGTTGAGCTCCATCTGGCTAGTTAGTAGCAGTCTGCTTCACTGTTGATCTCCATATGGCTAGTTAGTTATTAGTCTGCTTCACTGTTGATCTCCATCTGGCTAGTTAGGAGCAGTCTGCTTCACTTTGAGCTCCATCTGACTAGTTAGTAGCAGTCTGCTTCACTGTTGAACTCCATCTGACTAGTTAGTAGCAGTCTGCTTCACTGTTGAGCTCCATCTGGCTAGTTAGTTAGTAGTATGCTTCACTGTTGAGCTCCATCTGACTAGTTAGTTAGCAATATGCTTCACTGTTGAGCTCCATCTGACTAGTTAGTTAGCAATATGCTTCACTGTTGGGCTCCATCTGGCTAGTTAGTAGCAGTCTGCTTCACTGTTGAGCTCCATCTGGCTAGTTAGTAGCAGTATGCTTCACTGTTGAGCTCCATCTGGCTAGTTAGTTAGCAGTCCTTCACTGTTGAGCGCCATCTGGCTAGTTAGTAGCAGTCTTCTTCACTGTTGAGCTCCTTCTGGCTAGTTAGTAGCAGTCTGCTTCACTGTTGAGCTCCTTCTGGCTAGTTAGTAGCAGTCTGCTTCACTGTTGAGCTCCATCTGGCTAGTTAGTTAGCAGTCTGCTTCACTGTTGAGCTCCATCTGGCTAGTTAGTTAGTAGTATGCTTCACTGTTGAGCTCCATCTGGCTAGTTAGTTAGTAGTATGCTTCACTGTTGAGCTCCATCTGGCTAGTTAGTTAGTAGTCTGCTTCACTGTTGAGCTCCATCTGACTAGTTAGTTAGCAGTCTGCTTCACTGTTGATCTCCATCTGACTAGTTAGTAGCAGTCTGCTTCACTGTTGAGCTCCTTCTGACTAGTTAGTAGCAATGTGCTTCACTGTTGAGCTCCATCTGGCTAGTTAGTTAGTAGTCTGCTTCACTGTTGAGCTCCATCTGACTAGTTAGTTAGCAGTCTGCTTCACTGTTGAGCTCCATCTGGCTAGTTAGTTAGCAGTCTGCTTCACTGTTGAGCTCTTTCTGGCTAGTTAGTAGCAGTCTGCTTCACTGTTGAGCTCTTTCTGGCTAGTTAGTAGCAGTCTGCTTCACTGTTGAGCTCCATCTGGCTAGTTAGTTAGCAGTCTGCTGTTGAGCTCCTGATCTCAACTGAAATCACTATGTTCCCGTCCCAACACAATAATCAGAGAGGAACGAAGCGAAGCGAGAGGATCCACTCCCGTCAAAATCTGTCCATGCGGGAATACAGCGATAAGTGGACCGATAAGCAGACCACCTGCCTTCCCACCTTCGGGTCAACGCCTCTCATTGATAGGGTGGAGACCATCTCAACATTATATGCAGGATCTCTGCTGTAATTCAATCAAACTTGCAGTGTGGTAAAACCACATTCTAGGTATGAGTGAGGGATTAACCTAGTCTAGGGTACATATTGCGTGTTTGTTGGTGTTGGGTCAAGGTCATAAGGTCAGAGGTCATGAGGGACTTGCTGAGTTGCTGGTCCTGCTGTACTGTGTTGTGAGTGGGTCAGGGGTCAGAGGTCATACCGTGAGGGACTTGCTGAGCTTCTGGTCTTGCTGTACTGTGTTGTGAGTGTGTCAGGGGTCAGAGGTCATACCGTGAGGGACTTGCTGAGCTTCTGGTCCTGCTGTTCTGTGTTGTGAGTGTGTCAGGGGTCAGAGGTCATACCGTGAGGGACTTGTTGGTTCCTGCTGTACAGTGTTGTGAGTGTGTCAGGGGTCAGAGGTCATACCGTGAGGGACGTGCTGAGTTGCTGGTCCTGTTCCTCCAGGTGAGCACACTCCTTCTTCAGCTCTACATTCCTCCTGAGCAGACTCCTCTTCTCCCCCTCTCTCACTAAACACACAAACACACCTAGCATTAACACAGCTTAACACACATAATACACCTAGCATTAACACAGCTTAACACACACACACCTAGCATTAACACAGCATAACACACACACACCTAGCATTAACACAGCTTAACACACACACACACCTAGCATTGACACAGCATAACACACACACACCTAGCATTAACACAGCATAACACACACACACCTAGCATTAACACAGCATAACACACACACACCTAGCATTAACACAGCATAACACACACACACCTAGCATTAACACAGCATAACACACACACACCTAGCATTAACACAGCATAACACACACACACCTAGCATTAACACAGCATAACACACACACACCTAGCATTAACACAGCATAACACACACACACCTAGCATTAACACAGCTTAACACACACACACCTAGCATTAACACAGCTTAACACACACACACCTAGCATTAACACAGCATAACACACACAATACACCTATCATTAACACAGCATAACACACACACACACCTAGCATTAACACAGCTTAACACACACACACCTAGCATTAACACAGCTTAACACACACACACACACACCTAGCATTATAACACAGCATAACACACACACACACACACCTAGTATTATAACACAGCATAACACACACACACACACACCTAGTATTATAACACAGCATAACACACACACACACCTAGTATTATAACACAGCATAACACACACACACACACACCTAGTATTCTAACACAGCATAACACACACACACACACCTAGTATTATAACACAGCATAACACACACACACACACACACCTAGTATTATAACACAGCATAACACACACACTGCAAGTAAAGGTGTCTCACCCGTCTTGTGTGTCACATAGGACTGGGCAAAGTTCTGTGGCCACGACATGTTCTCTTTGTTCAGAACCTTCAGGAGGAAGGAAAATACAAGGTTATAAAATGGAGGACGACACAAGGTTATAAAATGGAGGACGACACAAGGTTATAAAATGGAGGACGAAACAAGGTTATAAAATGGAGGACGACACAAGGTTATAAAATGGAGGACGAAACAAGGTTGTAAAATGGAGGACGATACAAGGTTGTAAAATGGAGGGCGATACAAGGTTATAAAATGGAGGACGACACAAGGTTATAAAATGGAGGACGACACAAGGTTATAAAATGGAGGACGACACAAGGTTATGGTCATTCAGTAGTGCTTTTATAGTCAGATGTCATTCAGTAGTGTTGTTATAGTCAGATGTCATTCAGTAGTGTTGTTATAGTCAGATGTCATTCAGTAGTGTTGTTATAGTCAGATGTCATTCAGTAGTGTTGTTATAGTCAGATGTCATTCAGTAGTGTTGTTATAGTCAGATGTCATTCAGTAGTGTTGTTATAGTCAGATGTCATTCAGTAGTGTTGTTATAGTCAGATGTCATTCAGTAGTGTTGTTATAGTCAGTAGATGTCATTCAGTAGTGTTGTTATAGTCAGTAGATGTCATTCAGTAGTGTTGTTATAGTCAGTAGATGTCATTCAGTTGTGTTGTTATAGTCAGATGTCATTCAGTAGTGTTGTTATAGTCAGATGTCATTCAGTAGTGTTGTTATAGTCAGTAGATGTCATTCAGTAGTGTTGTTATAGTCAGATATCATTCAGTAGTGTTGTTATAGTCAGTAGATGTCATTCAGTAGTGTTGTTATAGTCAGATGTCATTCAGTAGTGTTGTTATAGTCAGATGTCATTCAGTAGTGTTGTTATAGTCAGATGTCATTCAGTAGTGTTGTTATAGTCAGATGTCATTCAGTAGTGTTGTTATAGTCAGATGTCATTCAGTAGTGTTGTAGTCTTAAGATGTCGCCATAGCATTACAAAGTATCCATTCTACCCCAACCAGATCTCTATCTTCCCACCTTCTTCTGACACTTGGTGCAAACCCAGACCCCCCGGGGCGGTGTTTTGAGAGGTGGGTGCAGGCAGTCCGGGTGGTAGGCTCTGGGGCAGTTGTGGCATAGCTGCAGCTCTCCGTCCCCCTTACACACAGAGCAGTGGTCGTCGTGCTCCAGCTCTTCCTGTCGGACAGACATACAGTCAGATGGTTCAGGACGTACGGCTGTCAGTGCTTCTCTTCTCAAATATCACAGTAATGACACGTCTAAACAACACCCACTTTTTTTGGGTGGGGGGGGCTTTTGACTGTAGATCCACTGTAAAGTACTGAATGATTGATTGATTGATCCAGTGAAACACTGAATATCTCTCTGATTACATCGCCCCCTAACAGTTCGTCACATCGTCCCCCATCTCTCAGATTATCTGTCAAATGACTGTTGGAATAACTACAACACCACTATCTACAGTATACAACACCACTATCTACAGTATACAACACCACTATCTACAGTATACAACACCACTATCTACAGTATACAACACCACTATCTACAGTATACAACACCACTATCTACAGTATACCACACTACAACACCACTATCTACAGTATACCACACTACAACACCACTATCTACAGTATACAACACCACTATCTACAGTATACCACACTACAACACCACTATCTACAGTATACAACACCACTATCTACAGTATACAACACTACAACACCACTATCTACAGGATACAACACTACAACACCACTATCTACAGTATGAAACACTGCAACACCACTATCTACAGTATACAACACTACAACACCACTATCTACAGTATACCACACTACAACACCACTATCTACAGGATACAACACTACAACACCACTATCTACAGTATACAACACTACAACACCACTATCTACAGTATACAACACCACTATCTACAGTATACCACACTACAACACCACTATCTATAGTATACAACACTACAACACCACTATCTACAGTATACCACACTACAACACCACTATCTACAGTATACAACACCACTATCTACAGTATACAACACTACAACACCACTATCTACAGTATACCACACTACTATCTACAGTATACCACACTACAACACCACTATCTACAGTATACAACACCACTATCTACAGTATACAACACCACTATCTACAGTATACAACACCACTATCTACAGTATACCACACTACAACACCACTATCTACAGTATACAACACTACAACACCACTATCTACAGTATACAACACCACTATCTACAGTATACAACACCACTATCTACAGTATACAACACCACTATCTACAGTATACAACACCACTATCTACAGTATACCACACTACTATCTACAGTATACCACACTACAACACCACTATCTATAGTATACAACACCACTATCTACAGTATACCACACTACAACACCACTATCTACAGTATACAACACTACAACACCACTATCTACAGTATACCACACTACAACACCACTATCTACAGTATACAACACTACAACACCACTATCTACAGTATACCACACTACAACACCACTATCTACAGTATACCACACTACAACACCACTATCTACAGTATACCACACTACAACACCACTATCTACAGTATACAACACTACAACACCACTATCTACAGTATACAACACTACAACACCACTATCTACAGTATACAACACCACTATCTATAGTATACAACACTACAACACCACTATCTACAGTATACAACACTACAACACCACTATCTACAGTATACAACACCACTATCTACAGTATACAACACTACAACACCACTATCTACAGTATACAACACCACTATCTACAGTATACCACACTACAACACCACTATCTACAGTATACCACACTACAACACCACTATCTATAGTATACAACACCACTATCTACAGTATACAACACTACAAACACCACTATCTACAGTATACCACACTACAACACCACTATCTACAGTATACAACACCACTATCTACAGTATACCACACTACAACACCACTATCTACAGTATACAACACCACTATCTACAGTATACCACACTACAACACCACTATCTACAGTATACAACACCACTATCTACAGTATACCACACTACAACACCACTATCTACAGTATACCACACTACAACACCACTATCTACAGTATACAACACCACTATCTACAGTATACAACACTACAACACCACTATCTACAGGATACAACACTACAACACCACTATCTACAGTATACAACACTACAACACCACTATCTACAGGATACAACACTACAACACCACTATCTACAGTATACCACACTACAACACCACTATCTACAGTATACAACACCACTATCTACAGTATACCACACTACAACACCACTATCTACAGTATACAACACCACTATCTACAGTATACCACACTACAACACCACTATCTACAGTATACAACACCACTATCTACAGTATACCACACTACAACACCACTATCTACAGTATACAACACCACTATCTACAGTATACCACACTACAACACCACTATCTACAGTATACAACACCACTATCTACAGGACACAACACTACAACACCACTATCTACAGTATACCACACTACAACACCACTATCTACAGTATACCACACTACAACACCACTATCTACAGTATACAACACTACTATCTACAGTATACCACACTACAACACCACTATCTACAGTATACAACACCACTATCTATAGTATACCACACTACAACACCACTATCTACAGTATACAACACTACAACACCACTATCTACAGTATACCACACTACAACACCACTATCTACAGTATACAACACCACTATCTACAGTATACAACACTACAACACCACTATCTACAGTATACAACACCACTATCTACAGTATACCACACTACAACACCACTATCTACAGTATACCACACTACAACACCACTATCTACAGTATACAACACCACTATCTACAGTATACCACACTACAACACCACTATCTACAGTATACAACACTACAACACCACTATCTACAGGATACAACACTACTATCTACAGTATACCACACTACAACACTACTATCTACAGTATACCACACTACTATCTACAGTATACAACACCACTATCTACAGTATACAACACTACAACACCACTATCTACAGTATACAACACCACTATCTACAGTATACCACACTACAACACCACTATCTACAGTATACCACACTACAACACCACTATCTACAGTATACAACACCACTATCTACAGTATACCACACTACAACACCACTATCTACAGTATACAACACCACTATCTACAGTATACCACACTACAACACCACTATCTACAGTATACAACACCACTATCTACAGTATACCACACTACAACACCACTATCTACAGTATACAACACCACTATCTACAGTATACCACACTACAACACCACTATCTACAGTATACAACACCACTATCTACAGGATACCACACTACAACACCACTATCTACAGTATACAACACCACTATCTACAGGATACAACACTACAACACCACTATCTACAGTATACCACACTACAACACCACTATCTACAGTATACAACACCACTATCTACAGTATACCACACTACAACACCACTATCTACAGTATACAACACTACTATCTACAGTATACAACACCACTATCTACAGGATACAACACTACAACACCACTATCTACAGTATACCACACTACAACACCACTATCTACAGTATACAACACCACTATCTACAGTATACCACACTACAACACCACTATCTACAGTATACAACACCACTATCTACAGTATACCACACTACAACACCACTATCTACAGTATACAACACCACTATCTACAGGATACCACACTACAACACCACTATCTACAGTATACAACACCACTATCTATAGTATACCACACTACAACACCACTATCTACAGTATACAACACTACAACACCACTATCTACAGTATACCACACTACAACACCACTATCTACAGTATACAACACCACTATCTACAGTATACAACACTACAACACCACTATCTACAGTATACAACACCACTATCTACAGTATACCACACTACAACACCACTATCTACAGTATACCACACTACAACACCACTATCTACAGTATACAACACCACTATCTACAGTATACCACACTACAACACCACTATCTACAGTATACCACACTACAACACCACTATCTACAGTATACCACACTACTATCTACAGTATACAACACCACTATCTACAGTATACCACACTACAACACCACTATCTACAGTATACCACACTACAACACCACTATCTACAGTATACCACACTACAACACCACTATCTACAGTATACCACACTACAACACCACTATCTACAGTATACAACACCACTATCTACAGTATACCACACTACAACACCACTATCTACAGTATACAACACTACAACACCACTATCTACAGGATACAACACTACAACACCACTATCTACAGTATACAACACTACAACACCACTATCTACAGTATACAACACCACTATCTACAGTATACCACACGACAACACCACTATCTACAGTATACAACACTACAACACCACTATCTACAGTATACAACACTACAACACCACTATCTACAGTATACCACACTACTATCTACAGTATACAACACCACTATCTACAGTATACCACACTACTATCTACAGTATACAACACCACTATCTACAGTATACCACACTACAACACCACTATCTACAGTATACAACACCACTATCTACAGTATACCACACTACAACACCACTATCTACAGTATACAACACCACTATCTACAGGATACCACACTACAACACCACTATCTACAGTATACAACACCACTATCTACAGGATACAACACTACAACACCACTATCTACAGTATACCACACTACAACACCACTATCTACAGTATACAACACCACTATCTACAGTATACCACACTACAACACCACTATCTACAGTATACAACACTACTATCTACAGTATACAACACCACTATCTACAGGATACAACACTACAACACCACTATCTACAGTATACCACACTACAACACCACTATCTACAGTATACAACACCACTATCTACAGTATACCACACTACAACACCACTATCTACAGTATACAACACCACTATCTACAGTATACCACACTACAACACCACTATCTACAGTATACAACACCACTATCTACAGGATACCACACTACAACACCACTATCTACAGTATACAACACCACTATCTATAGTATACCACACTACAACACCACTATCTACAGTATACAACACTACAACACCACTATCTACAGTATACCACACTACAACACCACTATCTACAGTATACAACACCACTATCTACAGTATACAACACTACAACACCACTATCTACAGTATACAACACCACTATCTACAGTATACCACACTACAACACCACTATCTACAGTATACCACACTACAACACCACTATCTACAGTATACAACACCACTATCTACAGTATACCACACTACAACACCACTATCTACAGTATACCACACTACAACACCACTATCTACAGTATACCACACTACTATCTACAGTATACAACACCACTATCTACAGTATACCACACTACAACACCACTATCTACAGTATACCACACTACAACACCACTATCTACAGTATACCACACTACAACACCACTATCTACAGTATACCACACTACAACACCACTATCTACAGTATACAACACCACTATCTACAGTATACCACACTACAACACCACTATCTACAGTATACAACACTACAACACCACTATCTACAGGATACAACACTACAACACCACTATCTACAGTATACAACACTACAACACCACTATCTACAGTATACAACACCACTATCTACAGTATACCACACGACAACACCACTATCTACAGTATACAACACTACAACACCACTATCTACAGTATACAACACTACAACACCACTATCTACAGTATACCACACTACTATCTACAGTATACAACACCACTATCTACAGTATACCACACTACTATCTACAGTATACAACACCACTATCTACAGTATACCACACTACAACACCACTATCTACAGTATACAACACTACAACACCACTATCTACAGTATACAACACCACTATCTACAGTATACAACACCACTATCTACAGTATACCACACTACAACACCACTATCTACAGTATACAACACCACTATCTACAGTATACCACACTACAACACCACTATCTACAGTATACAACACCACTATCTACAGTATACAACACTACAACACCACTATCTACAGTATACAACACCACTATCTATAGTATACAACACGACAACACCACTATCTACAGTATACAACACCACTATCTACAGTATACCACACTACAACACCACTATCTACAGTATACCACACCACTATCTACAGTATACCACACTACAACACCACTATCTATAGTATACAACACCACTATCTACAGTATACCACACTACAACACCACTATCTACAGTATACCACACTACAACACCACTATCTACAGTATACAACACTACAACACCACTATCTACAGTATGAAACACTACAACACCACTATCTACAGTATACAACACCACTATCTACAGTATACCACACTACAACACCACTATCTACAGTATACCACACTACAACACCACTATCTACAGTATACAACACTACAACACCACTATCTACAGTATACCACACTACAACACCACTATCTACAGTATACCACACTACAACACCACTATCTACAGTATACAACACCACTATCTACAGTATACCACACTACAACACCACTATCTACAGTATACAACACCACTATCTACAGTATACCACACTACAACACCACTATCTACAGTATACCACACTACAACACCACTATCTATAGTATACAACACCACTATCTACAGTATACCACACTACAAGACCACTATCTACAGGATACAACACCACTATCTACAGGATACAACACCACTATCTACAGTATACAACGCCACTATCTACAGTATACAACACTATAACTACTATGTCAGACACATCATAGCTGTAATCACGTCATGCTACGGTACGTACCTTCCATCTGTAGTCCCCAGTGGCTAGCGTGCGTAACACAGGAAGCAGATAACAGGTTAGTAGCTGACAACAGGTGAAGACAATGGGGGTTGAGCAGCAGTTTGGGCCGGAGAGGGGAAGGGGTGCAGGAACAGGGTTTTAGACCGGGAAACATTAAGCAACAGACCTGCAACATCTCTGTTCTGGGGAATGCAGCTCATATCAACACAGACATGCTCTAGTCTAGTAGGATACAGTGTGATTACAGTCCATGCTCTAGTCTAGTAGGATACAGTGTGATTACAGTCCATGCTCTAGTCTAGTAGGATACAGTGTGATTACAGTCCATGCTCTAGTCTAGTAGGATACAGTGTGATTACAGTCCATGCTCTTGTCTAGTAGGATACAGTGTGATTACAGTCCATGCTCTTGTCTAGTAGGATACAGTGTGATTACAGTCCATGCTCTAGTCTAGTAGGATACAGTGTGATTACAGTCCATGCTCTAGTCTAGTAGGATACAGTGTGATTACAGTCCATGCTCTAGTCTAGTAGGATACAGTGTGATTACAGTCCATGCTCTAGTCTAGTAGGGTACAGTGTAATTACAGTCAAGCTCTGTGGCCCGGACCTTTTTCTGATCAACCACAAAGTCCAGCTATAATGTTTATAGACTTTTTTGCAATTTATTGATGGGCTGGTATACATGTGTTTTACCCATCCTGTCTAGGTGTGTTGATGGGCTGGTATACATGTGTTTTACCCATCCTGTCTAGGTGTGTTGATGGGCTGGTATACATGTGTTTTACCCATCCTGTCTAGGTGTGTTGATGGGTCAGTATACATGTGTTTTACCCATCCTGTCTAGCTGTGTTGATGGGTCAGTATACATGTGTTTTACCCATCCTGTCTAGCTGTGTTGATGGGTCAGTATACATGTGTTTTACCCATCCTGTCTAGGTGTGTTGATGGGCTGGTATACATGTGTTTTACCCATCCTGTCTAGGTGTGTTGATGGGCTGGTATACATGTGTTTTACCCATCCTGTCTAGCTGTGTTGATGGGTCAGTATACATGTGTTTTACCCATCCTGTCTAGCTGTGTTGATGGGTCAGTATACATGTGTTTTACCCATCCTGTCTAGGTGTGTTGATGGGCTGGTATACATGTGTTTTACCCATCCTGTCTAGGTGTGTTGATGGGCTGGTATACATGTGTTTTACCCATCCTGTCTAGGTGTGTTGATGGGCTGGTATACATGTGTTTTACCAGTCCTGTCTAGGTGTGTTGATGGGCTGGTATAAATGTGTTTTACCCATCCTGTCTAGCTGTGTTGATGGGTCAGTATACATGTGTTTTACCCATCCTGTCTAGCTGTGTTGATGGGTCAGTATAAATGTGTTTTACCAGTCCTGTCTAGTTGTGTTGATGGGCTGGTATACATGTGTTTTACCCATCCTGTCTAGGTGTGTTGATGGGCTGGTATACATGTGTTTTACCTCTCACTGACAGGAAGAGTGGGTCGTTCAGGTAATTTGATGGGCTGGTATACATGTGTTTTACCTCTCACTGACAGGAAGAGTGGGTCGTTCAGGTAATTTGATGGGCTGGTATACATGTGTTTTACCTCTCACTGACAGGAAGAGTGGGTCGTTCAGGTAATTTGATGGGCTGGTATACATGTGTTTTACCTCTCACTGACAGGAAGAGTGGGTCGTTCAGGTAATTTGATGGGCTGGTATACATGTGTTTTACCTCTCACTGACAGGAAGAGTGGGTCGTTCAGGTAATTTGATGGGCTGGTATACATGTGTTTTACCTCTCACTGACAGGAAGAGTGGGTCGTTCAGGTAATTTGATGGGCTGGTATACATGTGTTTTACCTCTCACTGACAGGAAGAGTGGGTCGTTCAGGTAATTTGATGGGCTGGTATACATGTGTTTTACCTCTCACTGACAGGAAGAGTGGGTCGTTCAGGTAATTTGATGCAAGGCGTTTCCGCTGGAAGGTAGAAAGTGAGAAACAGAGAAAATGTTTACTTCCTTCACCTCAGACACAACAGGAATTATAGCTCTGCTTATCGACCCTCAACAGCATTCACTGAATTCTCCCAAGTCACACAGAAAGTACTTTAGTAGAAAGATTGCAGCACACGTTTTGGGGCAGGGTAACTGAACATCATGTATGATGTTCTGTGGAAAGCACAAGGCACCAGCTCCAACAGACACGAAACAAAGTGCAGCTAAACATCACTGAACCCATCAGAGACTAAGGCCTGTCTAAACTGAACCCATCAGAGACTAAGGCCTGTCTAAACTGAACCCATCAGAGACTAAGGCCTGTCTAAACTGAACCCATCAGAGACTAAGGCCTGTCTAAACTGAACCCACCAGAGACTAAGGCCTGTCTACACTGAACCCATCAGAGACTAAGGCCTGTCTAAACTGAACCCATCAGAGACTAAGGCCTGTCTAAACTGAACCCATCAGAGACTAAGGCCTGTCTAAACTGAACCCACCAGAGACTAAGGCCTGTCAACTGAACCCATCAGAGACTAAGGCCTGTCTACACTGAACCCATCAGAGACTAAGGCCTGTCAACTGAACCCATCAGAGACTAAGGCCTGTCTAAACTGAACCCATCAGAGACTAAGGCCTGTCAACTGAACCCATCAGAGACTAAGGCCTGTCTAAACTGAACCCATCAGAGACTAAGGCCTGTCAACTGAACCCATCAGAGACTAAGGCCTGTCAACTGAACCCATCAGAGACTAAGGCCTGTCTAAACTGAACCCATCAGAGACTAAGGCCTGTCTAAACTGAACCCATCAGAGACTAAGGCCTGTCTAAACTGAACCCATCAGAGACTAAGGCCTGTCTAAACTGAACCCACCAGAGACTAAGGCCTGTCTAAACTGAACCCATCAGAGACTAAGGCCTGTCTAAACTGAACCCATCAGAGACTAAGGCCTGTCAACTGAACCCATCAGAGACTAAGGCCTGTCTAAACTGAACCCATCAGAGACTAAGGCCTGTCTAAACTGAACCCATCAGAGACTAAGGCCTGTCTAAACTGAACCCACCAGAGACTAAGGCCTGTCTAAACTGAACCCACCAGAGACTAAGGCCTGTCTACACTGAACCCATCAGAGACTAAGGCCTGTCTAAACTGAACCCATCAGAGACTAAGGCCTGTCTAAACTGAACCCATCAGAGACTAAGGCCTGTCTAAACTGAACCCATCAGAGACTAAGGCCTGTCTAAACTGAACCCATCAGAGACTAAGGCCTGTCTAAACTGAACCCATCAGAGACTAAGGCCTGTCTTAACTGAACCCATCAGAGACTAAGGCCTGTCTAAACTGAACCCACCAGAGACTAAGGCCTGTCTAAACTGAACCCATCAGAGACTAAGGCCTGTCTAAACTGAACCCATCAGAGACTAAGGCCTGTCTAAACTGAACCCACCAGAGACTAAGGCCTGTCTAAACTGAACCCACCAGAGACTAAGGCCTGTCTAAACTGAACCCATCAGAGACCTTCAGACGAGTCTAGTGAGGCCTGTGGGCGTCTTAGAGAAAAACACCTGACATCTACGTGTCCGTGAGAGTCTCACCTCTACCACAGCTATATCTAGCTTAAACTGACAGATTCCTGTGGGTGATTTTTTTTTTTATTCTGCTAATTAAGATTTCAGCACTGGCGCGGACAATCGACCCTTATTTAAACTAGTACTACTCAACGTCCTAATTAACATAAATGTTACATACTGTATGTCTAACATCTCTTACACATTTCAAACACACATATCTCTCCTGAACAGCTCTGACCGACTTTCAGATCACATTTTGTCAACTATTGCAGCTCTTTGAACCAGACAAAAAGGGTACCTCTGGTTGGACCAGGCCGCTGTAGGCTGGGTTGGCTGTGCTCCGCCTCTTCCTCTCCTGTCTCTTGGTCTGGATCTCTGCCATGGTAGAGGAACACAGGCTTATGTTACAGAGGTTTAGATACACACAGCCGGTACAGCTAGATGGGTCAGACAGACAGGTAGACACAGCCAGTACAGCTAGATGGGACAGACAGGTAGACACAGCCGGTACAGCTAGATGGGACAGACAGGTAGACACAGCCGGTACAGCTAGATGGGTCAGACAGACAGGTAGACACAGCCGGTACAGCTAGATGGGACAGACAGGTAGACACAGCCGGTACAGCTAGATGGGACAGACAGGTAGACACAGCCGGTACAGCTAGATGGGACAGACAGGTAGACACAGCCAGTACAGCTAGATGGGACAGACAGGTAGACACAGCCGTTACAGCTAGATGGGACAGACAGGTAGACACAGCCGGTGCAGCTAGATGGGACAGACAGGTAGACACAGCCGGTACAGGTATACACACCTGGTACAGCTAGATGGGACAGACAGGTAGAGACAGCCGGTACAGCTAGATGGGACAGACAGGTAGACACAGCCAGTACAGCTAGATGGGACAGACAGGTAGACACAGCCAGTACAGCTAGATGGGACAGGTAGACACAGACAGTACAGCTAGATGGGACAGGTAGACACAGACAGTACAGCTAGATGGGACAAGTAGACACAGCCAGTACAGCTAGATGGGACAGACAGGTAGACACAGCCGGTACAGCTAGATGGGACAGACAGGTAGACACAGCTGGTACAGCTAGATGGGACAGACAGGTAGACACAGCTGGTACAGCTAGATGGGACAGACAGACAGGTAGACACAGCCGTTACAGCTAGATGGGACAGACAGACAGGTAGACACAGCCGGTTCAGCTAGATGGGACAGACAGGTAGACACAGCCGGTTCAGCTAGATGGGACAGACAGGTAGACACAGCCGGTACAGCTAGATGGGACAGGTAGACACAGCCAGTACAGCTAGATGGGACAGGTAGACACAGCCGGTACAGCTAGATGGGACAGACAGGTAGACACAGCTGGTACAGCTAGATGGGACAGACAGGTAGACACAGCTGGTACAGCTAGATGGGACAGACAGACAGGTAGACACAGCCGTTACAGCTAGATGGGACAGACAGGTAGACACAGCCGGTTCAGCTAGATGGGACAGACAGGTAGACAAAGCCAGTACAGCTAGATGGGACAGACAGGTAGACACAGCCGGTACAGCTAGATGGGACAGGTAGACACAGCCAGTACAGCTAGATGGGACAGGTAGACACAGCCGGTACAGCTAGATGGGACAGGTAGACACACCTGGTACAGCTAGATGGGACAGGTAGACATAGCCAGTACAGCTAGATGGGACAGACAGACAGGTAGACACAGCCGGTACAGCTAGATGGGACAGAGAGGTAGACATAGCCAATACAGCTAGATGGGACAGGCAGGTAGACACAGCCGGTACAGGTATTTGGGACAGACAGACAGACAGACAGTACAGCTAGATGGGACAGACAGGTAGACACAGCCAGTACAGGTAAAATATACATCTGCCGCTGATGTGTGGATGAACACGTTTTAACACAGGGATACTAGCCAGAGCAGTGTGTGGGTTTCTCTGTCCATTCTCTGTGTGGGTAAAAACAGTGATACTAGCCAGAGCAGTGTGTGGGTTTCTCTGTTCATTCTCTGTGTGGGTAAAAACAGTGATACTAGCCAGAGCAGTTTGTGGGTTTCTCTGTTCATTCTCTGTGTGGGTAAAAACAGTGATACTAGCCAGAGCAGTTTGTGGGTTTCTCTGTTCATTCTCTGTGTGGGTAAAAACAGTGATACTAGCCAGAGCAGTGTGTGGGTTTCTCTGTTCATTCTCTGTGTGGGTAAAAACAGTGATACTAGTCAGAGCAGTGTGTGGGTTTCTCTGTTCATTCTCTGTGTGGGTAAAAACAGTGCTACTAGCCAGAGCAGTGTGTGGGTTTCTCTGTTCATTCTCTGTGTGGGTAAAAACAGTGATACTAGCCAGAGCAGTGTGTGGGTTTCTCTGTTCATTCTCTGTGTGGGTAAAAACAGTGATACTAGCCAGAGCAGTGTGTGGGTTTCTCTGTTCATTCTCTGTGTGGGTAAAAACAGTGATACTAGCCAGAGCAGTGTGTGGGTTTCTCTGTTCATTCTCTGTGTGGGTAAAAACAGTGATACTAGCCAGAGCAGTGTGTGGGTTTCTCTGTTCATTCTCTGTGTGGGTAAAACAGTGATACTAGCCAGAGCAGTGTGTGGGTTTCTCTGTTCATTCTCTGTGTTAGTTAGTGTCAGAGGAAGAACTCACCTTCCAGTGTCTCTGTAGTGACCAGGCCAAGAGCCACCATGAAGGTCATTTTCTGTAGGGGAGAGGGGACATGTTAGAGTGTGACACCCATATGAATACCATACAGGTGGAGAGGGGACATGTTAGAGTGTGACACCCATATGAATACCATACAGGTGGAGAGGGGACATGTTAGAGTGTGACACCCCTATGAATACCATACAGGTGGAGAGGGGACACGTAACAGTGTGACACCCATATGAATACCATACAGGTGGAGAGGGGACATGTTAGAGTGGGACACCCATATGAATACCATACAGGTGGAGAGGGGACATGTTAGAGTGTGACACCCATATGAATACCATACAGGTGGAGAGGGGACATGTTAGAGTGTGACACCCCTATGAATACCATACAGGTGGAGAGGGGACACGTAACAGTGTGACACCCATATGAATACCATACAGGTGGAGAGGGGACATGTTAGAGTGGGACACCCATATGAATACCATACAGGTGGAAAGGGAACAGTTATATCATATAGATTGATAACAAGGTAGTGTATAGTATTACCATTCCAGCCCCACTGTAGGAGGCATGTCAACTGGAAAATCTACCCTCTATTATCTAGCCGGAGAACACTCAGAGATGCCCTCCCTCCCTGTTTGGGTCTATTACCCTCCCTCCCTGTCTGGGTCCCTCCCTCCCTCCCTCCCTGTTTGGGTCTATTACCCTCCCTCCCTGTCTGGGTCCCTCCCTCCCTCCCTGTCTGGGTCTATTACCCTCCCTCCCTGTCTGGGTCCCTCCCTCCCTGTCTGGGTCCCTCCCTCCCTGTCTGGGTCTATTACCCTCCCTCCCTGTCTGGGTCCCTCCCTCCCTGTTTGGGTCTATTACCCTCCCTCCCTGTCTGGGTCCCTCCCTCCCTCCCTGTTTGGGTCTATTACCCTCCCTCCCTGTCTGGGTCCCTCCCTCCCTGTCTGGGTCTATTACCCTCCCTCCCTGTCTGGGTCTATCTCCCCCTCTCTCCCTGTCCGGGTCCCTCCCTCCCTGTCTAGGTCTATTACCCTCCCTCCCTGTCTGGGTCCCTCCCTCCCTCCCTGTCTGGGTCCCTCCCTCGCTGTCTGGGTCCCTCCCTCCCTCCCTGTCTGGGTCTATCTCCCCCCTCCCTGTCTGGGTCTATCTCCCCCCTCCCTGTCTGGGTCCCTCCCTCCCTCCCTGTCTGGGTCTATCTCCTCCCTCCCTGTCTGGGTCCCTCCCTCCCTCCCTGTCTGGGTCTATCTCCCCCCTCCCTGTCTGGGTCTATCTCCCCCCTCCCTGTCTGGGTCTATCTCATCCCTCCCTGTCTGGGTCCCTCCCTCCCTCCCTGTCTGGGTCTATCTCCTCCCTCCCTGTCTGGATCCCTCCCTCCCTCCCTGTCTGGGTCTATCTCCCCCTCCCTCCCTGTCTGAGTCTATCTCCCTCTCTCCCTGTCTGGGTCTATCTCCCCCTCCCTCCCTGTCTGAGTCTATCTCCCTCTCTCCCTGTCTGGGTCTATCTCCCCCTCCCTCCCTGTCTGAGTCTATCTCCCTCTCTCCCTGTCTGGGTCCCCCCTCCCTCCCTGTCTGGGTCTATCTCCCTCCCTCCCCTCCCCTCCCTCCCTCTCTCCCTGTCTGGGTCTATCTCCCCCCCCCTCCCTGTCTGGGTCTATCTCCCTCCCTCCCTGTCTGGGTCTATCTCTCCCCTCCCTGTCTGGGTCCCTCCCTCCCTCCCTCTCTCCCTGTCTGGGTCTATCTCCCCCCTCCCTCCCTGTCTGGGTCCCTCCCTCCCTCCCACCCTCCCTGTCTGGGTCCCTCCCTCCCTGTCTGGGTCTATTACCCTCCCTCCCTATTTGGGTATATCTCCCCCCTCTCTCCCTGTCTGGGTCCCTCCCTCCCTCCCTGTCTGGGTCTATCTCCCCCCTCCCTCCCTGTCTGGGTCTATCTCCCCCTCCCTCCCTGTCTGGGTCTATCTCCCCCCTCACTCCCTGTCTGGGTCTATCTCCCCCCTCACTCCCTGTCTGGGTCTATCTCCCCCCTCCCTCCCTATTTGGGTATATCTCCCCCCTCTCTCCCTGTCTGGGTCCCTCCCTCCCTCCCTGTCTGGGTCTATCTCCCCCCTCCCTCCCTGTCTGGGTCTATCCCCTCACTCCCTGTCTGGGTCTATCTCCCCCCTCAGTCCCTGTCTGGGTCTATCTCCCCCCTCAGTCCCTGTCTGGGTCTATCTCCCCCCTCACTCCCTGTCTGGGTCTATCTCCCCCTCCCTCCCTGTCTGGGTCTATCTCCCCCCTCCCTCCCTGTCTGGGTCTATCTCCCCCTCCCTCCCTGTCTGGGTCTATCTCCCCCCTCACTCCCTGTCTGGGTCTATCTCCCCCCTCACTCCCTGTCTGGGTCTATCTCCCCCCTCACTCCCTGTCTGGGTCTATCTCCCCCCTCAGTCCCTGTCTGGGTCTATCTCCCCCCTCACTCCCTGTCTGGGTCTATCTCCCCCTCAGTCCCTGTCTGGGTCTATCTCCCCCCTCAGTCCCTGTCTGGGTCTATCTCCCTCCCTCCCTCCCTGTCTGGGTCTATTACCCTCCCTCCCTGTCTGGGTCCCTCCCTCCCTGTCTGGGTCCCTCCCTCCCTCCCTGTTTGGGTCTATTACCCTCCCTCCCTGTCTGGGTCCTCCCTCCCTCCCTGTCTGGGTCTATTACCCTCCCTCCCTGTCTGGGTCCCTCCCTCCCTCCCTGTTTGGGGTCTATTACCTCCCTCCCTGTCTGGGTCCCTCCCTCCCTCCCTGTTTGGGTCTATTACCTCCCTCCCTGTCTGGGTCTATCTCCCCCCTCCCTCCCTGTCTGGGTCTATCTCCCTCCCGCCCCTCCCTCCCTCCCTCCCCTCCCCTCCCCTCCCCTCCCCTCCCCTCCCCTCCCTCCCTGTCTCTCTCTCTCTCATTATCCAAAACTCTCTTTCACCCTGCCACTCTCACTCTCCTCTACAATGTCTGGAATGTTCTACTACTCGGGTGTCATAGGCTTGTTTTCTCCCTCAAGTACTCCAGGTAGAGGTGGGCAGGGTGGGAGCAGGGCTAGTACGTGTGGTTTCCTAGCAACAGCAACACTTAGTAGTAAGGGAACCGTTGTGATGTCTCCCCCAGTGACTCCTGTGTTCCCATGTCACGTGATCCATCTCTGAATCAGTCAGTCCGTAGTGAATCACTCTCATTAGTCACTGCTTGTTGAATCAGTCAGTCCGTAGTGAATCACTCTCATTAGTCACTGCTTGTTGAATCAGTCAGTCCGTAGTGAATCACTCTCATTAGTTACTGCTTGTTGAATCAGTCAATCCATAGTGAATCACTCTCATTAGATACTGCTTGTTGAATCAATCAGTCCGTAGTGAATCACTCTCATTAGTCACTGCTTGTTGAATCAGTCAGTCCGTAGTGAATCACTCTCATTAGTAACCGCTTGTTGAATCAGTCAGTCCGTAGTGAATCACTCTCATTAGTTACTGCTTGTTGAATCAGTCAATCCATAGTGAATCACTCTCATTAGATACTGCTTGTTGAATCAATCAGTCCGTAGTGAATCACTCTCATTAGTCACTGCTTGTTGAATCAGTCAGTCCGTAGTGAATCACTCTCATTAGATACTGCTTGTTGAATCAGTCAGTCCGTAGTGAATCACTCTCATTAGTCACTGCTTGTTGAATCAGTCAGTCCGTAGTGAATCACTCTCATTAGTCACTGCTTGTTGAATCAGTCAGTCCGTAGTGAATAACTCTCATTAGTTACTGCTTGTTGAATCAATCAGTCCGTAGTGAATCACTCTCATTAGTCACTGCTTGTTGAATCAGTCAGTCCGTAGTGAATCACTCTCATTAGTAACCGCTTGTTGAATCAGTCAGTCCGTAGTGAATCACTCTCATTAGTTACTGCTTGTTGAATCAGTCAGTCCGTAGTGAATCACTCTCATTAGTAACCGCTTGTTGAATCAGTCAGTCCGTAGTGAATAACTCTCATTAGTTACTGCTTGTTGAATCAGTCAGAAAGTGAATCACTCTCATAGTTACTTACCAGGGGGAGAGGGGGATGAGGGATAGAGGGAGACCAGGGATAGAGGGGGGAGAGGGGGACGAGGGATAGAGGGGGACCAGGGATAGAGGGGGGAGAGGGGGACGAGGGATAGAGGGGAACCAGGGATAGAGGGAGGAGAGTGGGATGAGGGATAGAGGGGGGAGAGGGGGACACGGGTTAGAGGGGTTTCCAGGGAAAGGAAGGCTGAGTCAGGATTATCTGGGATTATCTAACTGAATAATTAGATGGATTAACCAATCAGAGTTACAGTGATCAGATAGATAGACATCTGCTCCAGCTCTGAGTCAGCAGTAGCACCATACCGGAGAACCTGATAGTCAGCAGTAGTACCATATCAGAGAACCCAGCTGTAGCACCATACCAGAGAACCTGATAGTCAGCAGTAGCACCACACCAGAGAACCTGATAGTCAGCAGTAGCACCATACCAGAGAACCCAGCAGTAGCACCATACCAGAGAACCTGATAGTCAGCGTGTGGCACCATATCAGAGAACCTGATAGTCAGCGTGTGGCACCATATCAGAGAACCTGATAGTCAGCAGTAGCACCATATCAGAGAACCTGATAGTCAGCAGTAGCACCATACCAGAGACCCTGATAGTCAGCAGTAGCACCATACCAGAGAACCTGATAGTCAGCAGTAGCACCATCAGAGAACATGATAGTCAGCAGTAGCACCATACCAGAGAACCCAGCAGTAGCACCATACCAGAGAACCTGATAGTCAGCAGTAGCACCATACCGGAGAACCTGATAGTCAGCAGTAACACCATATCAGAGAACCTGATAGTCAGCAGTAGCACCATACCGGAGACCCTGATAGTCAGCAGTAGCACCATACCGGAGACCCTGATAGCCAGCAGTAGCACCATACCAGAGAACCCAGCAGTAGCACCATATTAGAGAACCTGATAGTCAGCAGTAGCACCATATCAGAGAACCTGATAGTCAACAGTAGCACCATACCAGAGAACCCAGCAGTAGCACCATTTTAGAGAACCTGATAGTCAGCAGTAGCACCATACCAGAGAACCCAGCAGTAGCACCATATCAGAGAACCTGATAGTCAGCAGTAGCACCATACCGGAGAACCTGATAGTCAGCAGTAGCACCATATCAGAGAACCTGATAGTCAGCAGTAGCACCATACGGAGAACCTGATAGTCAGCAGTAGCACCATACCAGAGAACCTGATATTCAGCAGTAGCACCATACCAGAGAACCTGATAGTCAGCAGTAGCACCATACCAGAGAACCCAGCAGTAGCACCATTTTAGAGAACCTGATAGTCAGCAGTAGCACCATACCAGAGAACCCAGCAGTAGCACCATATCAGAGAACCCAGCAGTAGCACCATACCAGAGAACCTGATAGTCAGAAGTAGCACCATACCAGAGAACCCAGCAGTAGCACCATATCAGAGAACCTGATAGTCACCAGTAGCACCATACCAGAGAACCTGATAGTCAGCGTGTGGCACCATACCAGAGAACCTGATAGTCAGCGTGTGGCACCATATCAGAGAACCTGATAGTCAGAAGTAGCACCATACCAGAGACCTGATAGTCAGCGTGTGGCACCATACCAGAGAACCTGATAGTCAGCGTGTGGCACCATACCAGAGAACCTGATAGTCAGCGTGTGGCACCATATCAGAGAACCTGATAGTCAGCGTGTGGCACCATACCAGAGAACCTGATAGTCAGCAGTAGCACCATACCAGAGAACCTGATAGTCAGCGTGTGGCACATCAGAGAACCTGATAGTCAGCGTGTGGCACCATCAGAGAACCTGATAGTCAGCAGTAGCACCATATCAGAGAACCTGATAGTCACCGTGTGGCACCATACCAGAGAACCTGATAGTCAGCGTGTGGCACCATACCAGAGAACCTGATAGGTCAGCAGTAGCACCATACCAGAGAACCTGATAGTCAGCGTGTGGCACCATCAGAGAACCTGATAGTCAGCGTGTGGCACCATACCAGAGAACCTGATAGTCAGCGTGTGGCACCATACGAGAGAACCTGATAGTCAGCAGTAGCACCATACCAGAGAACCTGATAGTCAGCGTGTGGCACCATCAGAGAACCTGATAGTCAGCGTGTGGCACCCATATCAGAGAACCTGATAGTCAGCGTGTGGCACCATCAGAGAACCTGATAGTCAGCGTGTGGCACCATCAGAGAACCTGATAGTCAGCGTGTGGCACCATACAGAGAACCTGATAGTCAGCGTGTGTGTGGCCCACCATACCAGAGAACCTGATAGTCAGCGTGTGGCACCATCAGAGAACCTGATAGTCAGCGGTGGCACCATACCAGAGAACACTGATAGTCAGCGTGTGGCACCATCAGAGAACCCGATAGTCCAGCGTGTGGCACCATACCAGAGAACCTGATAGTCAGCGGGTGGTCCCATACCAGAGACCTGATATGTCAGGCGTGTGGCAACATACCAGAGAACCTGATAGTCAGCGTGTGGCACCATACCAGAGAACCTGATAGTCAGCGTGTGGCACCATACCAGAGAACCTGATAGTCAGCGTGTGGCACCATATCAGAGAACCTGATAGTCAGCGTGTGGCACCATACCAGAGAACTGATAGTCAGAGTGTGGCACCATACAGAGAACCTGATAGTCAGCGTGTGGCACCATACCAGAGAACCTGATAGTCAGCGTGTGGCACCATATCAGAGAACCTGATAGTCAGCGTTTGGCACCATATCCAGAGAACCTGATAGTCAGCAGTGTGGCACCATACCAGAGAACCTGATAGTCAGCGTGTGGCACCATACAGAGAACCTGATAGTCAGCGTGTGGCACATACCAGAGAACCTGATAGTCAGCGTGTGGCACCATACCAAGAGAACCTGATAGTCAGCGTGTGGCACCATACCAGAGAACCTGATAGTCAGCGTGTGGCACCATACAGAGAACCTGATAGTCAGCGTGTGGCACCATACCAGAGAACCTGATAGTCAGCGTGTGGCAACATACCAGAGAACCTGATAGTCAGCGTGTGTGCACCATACCAGAGAACCTGATAGTCAGCGTGTGGCACCATACCAGAGAACCTGATAGTCAGCGTGTGGCACCATACAGAGAACCTGATAGTCAGCGTGTGGCACCATTACCAGAGAACCTGATAGTCGAGCGTGTGGCAACCATACCAGAGAACCTGATAGTCAGCGTGTGGTCAGCGTGTGGCACCATACCAGAGAACCTGATAGTCAGCGTGTGGCACCATACCAGAGAACCTGATAGTCAGCGTGTGGCACCATACCAGAGAACCTGATAGTCAGCGTGTGGCACCATACCAGAGAACCTGATAGTCAGCGTGTGGCACCATACCAGAGAACCTGATAGTCAGCGTGTGGCACCATACCAGAGAACCTGATAGTCAGCGTGTGGCACCATACCAGAGAACCTGATAGTCAGCGTGTGGCACCATACCAGAGAACCTGATAGTCAGCGTGTGGCACCATACCAGAGAACCTGATAGTCAGCGTGTGGCACCATCAGAGAACCTGATAGTCAGCGTGTGGCACCATACCAGAGAACCTGATAGTCAGCGTGTGGCACCATACCAGAGAACCTGATAGTCAGCGTGTGGCACCATACCAGAGAACCTGATAGTCAGCGTGTGGCACCATCAGAGAACCTGATAGTCAGCGTGTGGCACCATACCAGAGAACCTGATAGTCAGCGTGTGGCACCATCAGAGAACCTGATAGTCAGCGTGTGGCACCATACCAGAGAACCTGATAGTCAGCGTGTGGCACCATACCAGAGAACCTGATAGTCAGCGTGTGGCACCATACCAGAGAACCTGATAGTCAGCGTGTGGCACCATACCAGAGAACCTGATAGTCAGCGTGTGGCACCATACCAGAGAACCTGATAGTCAGCGTGTGGCACCATACCAGAGAACCTGATAGTCAGCGTGTGGCACCATACCAGAGAACCTGATAGTCAGCGTGTGGCACCATACCAGAGAACCTGATAGTCAGCGTGTGGCACCATACCAGAGAACCTGATAGTCAGCGTGTGGCACCATACCAGAGAACCTGATAGTCAGCGTGTGGCACCATACCAGAGAACCTGATAGTCAGCGTGTGGCACCATACCAGAGAACCTGATAGTCAGCGTGTGGCACCATACCAGAGAACCTGATAGTCAGCGTGTGGCACCATACCAGAGAACCTGATAGTCAGCGTGTGGCACCATACCAGAGAACCTGATAGTCAGCGTGTGGCACCATACCAGAGAACCTGATAGTCAGCGTGTGGCACCATACCAGAGAACCTGATAGTCAGCGTGTGGCACCATACCAGAGAACCTGATAGTCAGCGTGTGGCACCATACCAGAGAACCTGATAGTCAGCGTGTGGCACCATACCAGAGAACCTGATAGTCAGCGTGTGGCACCATACCAGAGAACCTGATAGTCAGCGTGTGGCACCATACCAGAGAACCTGATAGTCAGCGTGTGGCACCATACCAGAGAACCTGATAGTCAGCGTGTGGCACCATACCAGAGAACCTGATAGTCAGCGTGTGGCACCATACCAGAGAACCTGATAGTCAGCGTGTGGCACCATACCAGAGAACCTGATAGTCAGCGTGTGGCACCATACCAGAGAACCTGATAGTCAGCGTGTGGCACCATACCAGAGAACCTGATAGTCAGCGTGTGGCACCATACCAGAGAACCTGATAGTCAGCGTGTGGCACCATACCAGAGAACCTGATAGTCAGCGTGTGGCACCATACCAGAGAACCTGATAGTCAGCGTGTGGCACCATACCAGAGAACCTGATAGTCAGCGTGTGGCACCATACCAGAGAACCTGATAGTCAGCGTGTGGCACCATACCAGAGAACCTGATAGTCAGCGTGTGGCACCATACCAGAGAACCTGATAGTCAGCGTGTGGCACCATACCAGAGAACCTGATAGTCAGCGTGTGGCACCATACCAGAGAACCTGATAGTCAGCGTGTGGCACCATACCAGAGAACCTGATAGTCAGCGTGTGGCACCATACCAGAGAACCTGATAGTCAGCGTGTGGCACCATACCAGAGAACCTGATAGTCAGCGTGTGGCACCATACCAGAGAACCTGATAGTCAGCGTGTGGCACCATACCAGAGAACCTGATAGTCAGCGTGTGGCACCATACCAGAGAACCTGATAGTCAGCGTGTGGCACCATACCAGAGAACCTGATAGTCAGCGTGTGGCACCATACCAGAGAACCTGATAGTCAGCGTGTGGCACCATACCAGAGAACCTGATAGTCAGCGTGTGGCACCATACCAGAGAACCTGATAGTCAGCGTGTGGCACCATACCAGAGAACCTGATAGTCAGCGTGTGGCACCATACCAGAGAACCTGATAGTCAGCGTGTGGCACCATACCAGAGAACCTGATAGTCAGCGTGTGGCACCATACCAGAGAACCTGATAGTCAGCGTGTGGCACCATACCAGAGAACCTGATAGTCAGCGTGTGGCACCATCAGAGAACCTGATAGTCAGCGTGTGGCACCATACCAGAGAACCTGATAGTCAGCGTGTGGCACCATACCAGAGAACCTGATAGTCAGCGTGTGGCACCATACCAGAGAACCTGATAGTCAGCGTGTGGCACCATACCAGAGAACCTGATAGTCAGCGTGTGGCACCATACCAGAGAACCTGATAGTCAGCGTGTGGCACCATACCAGAGAACCTGATAGTCAGCGTGTGGCACCATACCAGAGAACCTGATAGTCAGCGTGTGGCACCATACCAGAGAACCTGATAGTCAGCGTGTGGCACCATACCAGAGAACCTGATAGTCAGCGTGTGGCACCATACCAGAGAACCTGATAGTCAGCGTGTGGCACCATACCAGAGAACCTGATAGTCAGCGTGTGGCACCATACCAGAGAACCTGATAGTCAGCGTGTGGCACCATACCAGAGAACCTGATAGTCAGCGTGTGGCACCATACCAGAGAACCTGATAGTCAGCGTGTGGCACCATACCAGAGAACCTGATAGTCAGCGTGTGGCACCATACCAGAGAACCTGATAGTCAGCGTGTGGCACCATACCAGAGAACCTGATAGTCAGCGTGTGGCACCATACCAGAGAACCTGATAGTCAGCGTGTGGCACCATACCAGAGAACCTGATAGTCAGCGTGTGGCACCATACCAGAGAACCTGATAGTCAGCGTGTGGCACCATACCAGAGAACCTGATAGTCAGCGTGTGGCACCATACCAGAGAACCTGATAGTCAGCGTGTGGCACCATACCAGAGAACCTGATAGTCAGCGTGTGGCACCATACCAGAGAACCTGATAGTCAGCGTGTGGCACCATACCAGAGAACCTGATAGTCAGCGTGTGGCACCATACCAGAGAACCTGATAGTCAGCGTGTGGCACCATACCAGAGAACCTGATAGTCAGCGTGTGGCACCATACCAGAGAACCTGATAGTCAGCGTGTGGCACCATACCAGAGAACCTGATAGTCAGCGTGTGGCACCATACCAGAGAACCTGATAGTCAGCGTGTGGCACCATACCAGAGAACCTGATAGTCAGCGTGTGGCACCATACCAGAGAACCTGATAGTCAGCGTGTGGCACCATACCAGAGAACCTGATAGTCAGCGTGTGGCACCATACCAGAGAACCTGATAGTCAGCGTGTGGCACCATACCAGAGAACCTGATAGTCAGCGTGTGGCACCATACCAGAGAACCTGATAGTCAGCGTGTGGCACCATACCAGAGAACCTGATAGTCAGCGTGTGGCACCATACCAGAGAACCTGATAGTCAGCGTGTGGCACCATACCAGAGAACCTGATAGTCAGCGTGTGGCACCATACCAGAGAACCTGATAGTCAGCGTGTGGCACCATACCAGAGAACCTGATAGTCAGCGTGTGGCACCATACCAGAGAACCTGATAGTCAGCGTGTGGCACCATACCAGAGAACCTGATAGTCAGCGTGTGGCACCATACCAGAGAACCTGATAGTCAGCGTGTGGCACCATACCAGAGAACCTGATAGTCAGCGTGTGGCACCATACCAGAGAACCTGATAGTCAGCGTGTGGCACCATACCAGAGAACCTGATAGTCAGCGTGTGGCACCATACCAGAGAACCTGATAGTCAGCGTGTGGCACCATACCAGAGAACCTGATAGTCAGCGTGTGGCACCATACCAGAGAACCTGATAGTCAGCGTGTGGCACCATACCAGAGAACCTGATAGTCAGCGTGTGGCACCATACCAGAGAACCTGATAGTCAGCGTGTGGCACCATACCAGAGAACCTGATAGTCAGCGTGTGGCACCATACCAGAGAACCTGATAGTCAGCGTGTGGCACCATACCAGAGAACCTGATAGTCAGCGTGTGGCACCATACCAGAGAACCTGATAGTCAGCGTGTGGCACCATACCAGAGAACCTGATAGTCAGCGTGTGGCACCATACCAGAGAACCTGATAGTCAGCGTGTGGCACCATACCAGAGAACCTGATAGTCAGCGTGTGGCACCATACCAGAGAACCTGATAGTCAGCGTGTGGCACCATACCAGAGAACCTGATAGTCAGCGTGTGGCACCATACCAGAGAACCTGATAGTCAGCGTGTGGCACCATACCAGAGAACCTGATAGTCAGCGTGTGGCACCATACCAGAGAACCTGATAGTCAGCGTGTGGCACCATACCAGAGAACCTGATAGTCAGCGTGTGGCACCATACCAGAGAACCTGATAGTCAGCGTGTGGCACCATACCAGAGAACCTGATAGTCAGCGTGTGGCACCATACCAGAGAACCTGATAGTCAGCGTGTGGCACCATCAGAGAACCTGATAGTCAGCGTGTGGCACCATACCAGAGAACCTGATAGTCAGCGTGTGGCACCATACCAGAGAACCTGATAGTCAGCGTGTGGCACCATACCAGAGAACCTGATAGTCAGCGTGTGGCACCATACCAGAGAACCTGATAGTCAGCGTGTGGCACCATACCAGAGAACCTGATAGTCAGCGTGTGGCACCATACCAGAGAACCTGATAGTCAGCGTGTGGCACCATACCAGAGAACCTGATAGTCAGCGTGTGGCACCATACCAGAGAACCTGATAGTCAGCGTGTGGCACCATACCAGAGAACCTGATAGTCAGCGTGTGGCACCATACCAGAGAACCTGATAGTCAGCGTGTGGCACCATACCAGAGAACCTGATAGTCAGCGTGTGGCACCATACCAGAGAACCTGATAGTCAGCGTGTGGCACCATACCAGAGAACCTGATAGTCAGCGTGTGGCACCATACCAGAGAACCTGATAGTCAGCGTGTGGCACCATCAGAGAACCTGATAGTCAGCGTGTGGCACCATACCAGAGAACCTGATAGTCAGCGTGTGGCACCATACCAGAGAACCTGATAGTCAGCGTGTGGCACCATACCAGAGAACCTGATAGTCAGCGTGTGGCACCATACCAGAGAACCTGATAGTCAGCGTGTGGCACCATACCAGAGAACCTGATAGTCAGCGTGTGGCACCATACCAGAGAACCTGATAGTCAGCGTGTGGCACCATACCAGAGAACCTGATAGTCAGCGTGTGGCACCATACCAGAGAACCTGATAGTCAGCGTGTGGCACCATACCAGAGAACCTGATAGTCAGCGTGTGGCACCATACCAGAGAACCTGATAGTCAGCGTGTGGCACCATACCAGAGAACCTGATAGTCAGCGTGTGGCACCATCAGAGAACCTGATAGTCAGCGTGTGGCACCATACCAGAGAACCTGATAGTCAGCGTGTGGCACCATACCAGAGAACCTGATAGTCAGCGTGTGGCACCATACCAGAGAACCTGATAGTCAGCGTGTGGCACCATACCAGAGAACCTGATAGTCAGCGTGTGGCACCATACCAGAGAACCTGATAGTCAGCGTGTGGCACCATACCAGAGAACCTGATAGTCAGCGTGTGGCACCATACCAGAGAACCTGATAGTCAGCGTGTGGCACCATACCAGAGAACCTGATAGTCAGCGTGTGGCACCATACCAGAGAACCTGATAGTCAGCGTGTGGCACCATACCAGAGAACCTGATAGTCAGTGTGGCACCATACCAGAGAACCTGATAGTCAGCGTGTGGCACCATACCAGAGAACCTGATAGTCAGCGTGTGGCACCATACCAGAGAACCTGATAGTCAGCGTGTGGCACCATACCAGAGAACCTGATAGTCAGCGTGTGGCACCATACCAGAGAACCTGATAGTCAGCGTGTGGCACCATACCAGAGAACCTGATAGTCAGCGTGTGGCACCATACCAGAGAACCTGATAGTCAGCGTGTGGCACCATACCAGAGAACCTGATAGTCAGCGTGTGGCACCATACCAGAGAACCTGATAGTCAGCGTGTGGCACCATACCAGAGAACCTGATAGTCAGCGTGTGGCACCATACCAGAGAACCTGATAGTCAGCGTGTGGCACCATACCAGAGAACCTGATAGTCAGCGTGTGGCACCATACCAGAGAACCTGATAGTCAGCGTGTGGCACCATACCAGAGAACCTGATAGTCAGCGTGTGGCACCATACCAGAGAACCTGATAGTCAGCGTGTGGCACCATACCAGAGAACCTGATAGTCAGCGTGTGGCACCATACCAGAGAACCTGATAGTCAGCGTGTGGCACCATACCAGAGAACCTGATAGTCAGCGTGTGGCACCATACCAGAGAACCTGATAGTCAGCGTGTGGCACCATACCAGAGAACCTGATAGTCAGCGTGTGGCACCATACCAGAGAACCTGATAGTCAGCGTGTGGCACCATACCAGAGAACCTGATAGTCAGCGTGTGGCACCATACCAGAGAACCTGATAGTCAGCGTGTGGCACCATACCAGAGAACCTGATAGTCAGCGTGTGGCACCATCAGAGAACCTGATAGTCAGCGTGTGGCACCATACCAGAGAACCTGATAGTCAGCGTGTGGCACCATACCAGAGAACCTGATAGTCAGCGTGTGGCACCATACCAGAGAACCTGATAGTCAGCGTGTGGCACCATACCAGAGAACCTGATAGTCAGCGTGTGGCACCATACCAGAGAACCTGATAGTCAGCGTGTGGCACCATACCAGAGAACCTGATAGTCAGCGTGTGGCACCATACCAGAGAACCTGATAGTCAGCGTGTGGCACCATACCAGAGAACCTGATAGTCAGCGTGTGGCACCATCAGAGAACCTGATAGTCAGCGTGTGGCACCATACCAGAGAACCTGATAGTCAGCGTGTGGCACCATACCAGAGAACCTGATAGTCAGCGTGTGGCACCATACCAGAGAACCTGATAGTCAGCGTGTGGCACCATCAGAGAACCTGATAGTCAGCGTGTGGCACCATCAGAGAACCTGATAGTCAGCGTGTGGCACCATACCAGAGAACCTGATAGTCAGCGTGTGGCACCATACCAGAGAACCTGATAGTCAGCGTGTGGCACCATACCAGAGAACCTGATAGTCAGCGTGTGGCACCATACCAGAGAACCTGATAGTCAGCGTGTGGCACCATACCAGAGAACCTGATAGTCAGCGTGTGGCACCATACCAGAGAACCTGATAGTCAGCGTGTGGCACCATACCAGAGAACCTGATAGTCAGCGTGTGGCACCATACCAGAGAACCTGATAGTCAGCGTGTGGCACCATACCAGAGAACCTGATAGTCAGCGTGTGGCACCATACCAGAGAACCTGATAGTCAGCGTGTGGCACCATACAGAGAACCTGATAGTCAGCGTGTGGCACCATACCAGAGAACCTGATAGTCAGCGTGTGGCACCATACCAGAGAACCTGATAGTCAGCGTGTGGCACCATACCAGAGAACCTGATAGTCAGCGTGTGGCACCATACCAGAGAACCTGATAGTCAGCGTGTGGCACCATACCAGAGAACCTGATAGTCAGCGTGTGGCACCATACCAGAGAACCTGATAGTCAGCGTGTGGCACCATACCAGAGAACCTGATAGTCAGCGTGTGGCACCATACCAGAGAACCTGATAGTCAGCGTGTGGCACCATCAGAGAACCTGATAGTCAGCGTGTGGCACCATCAGAGAACCTGATAGTCAGCGTGTGGCACCATACCAGAGAACCTGATAGTCAGCGTGTGGCACCATACCAGAGAACCTGATAGTCAGCGTGTGGCACCATACCAGAGAACCTGATAGTCAGCGTGTGGCACCATACCAGAGAACCTGATAGTCAGCGTGTGGCACCATACCAGAGAACCTGATAGTCAGCGTGTGGCACCATACCAGAGAACCTGATAGTCAGCGTGTGGCACCATACCAGAGAACCTGATAGTCAGCGTGTGGCACCATACCAGAGAACCTGATAGTCAGTGTGGCACCATACCAGAGAACCTGATAGTCAGCGTGTGGCACCATACCAGAGAACCTGATAGTCAGCAGTAGCACCATACCAGAGAACCTGATAGTCAGCGTGTGGCACCATACCAGAGAACCTGATAGTCAGCGTGTGGCACCATACCAGAGAACCTGATAGTCAGCGTGTGGCACCATACCAGAGAACCTGATAGTCAGCGTGTGGCACCATCAGAGAACCTGATAGTCAGCGTGTGGCACCATACCAGAGAACCTGATAGTCAGCGTGTGGCACCATACCAGAGAACCTGATAGTCAGCGTGTGGCACCATACCAGAGAACCTGATAGTCAGCGTGTGGCACCATACCAGAGAACCTGATAGTCAGCGTGTGGCACCATACCAGAGAACCTGATAGTCAGCGTGTGGCACCATACCAGAGAACCTGATAGTCAGCGTGTGGCACCATACCAGAGAACCTGATAGTCAGCGTGTGGCACCATACCAGAGAACCTGATAGTCAGCGTGTGGCACCATACCAGAGAACCTGATAGTCAGCGTGTGGCACCATACCAGAGAACCTGATAGTCAGCGTGTGGCACCATACCAGAGAACCTGATAGTCAGCGTGTGGCACCATACCAGAGAACCTGATAGTCAGCGTGTGGCACCATACCAGAGAACCTGATAGTCAGCGTGTGGCACCATACCAGAGAACCTGATAGTCAGCGTGTGGCACCATACCAGAGAACCTGATAGTCAGCGTGTGGCACCATACCAGAGAACCTGATAGTCAGCGTGTGGCACCATACCAGAGAACCTGATAGTCAGCGTGTGGCACCATACCAGAGAACCTGATAGTCAGCGTGTGGCACCACCAGAGAACCTGATAGTCAGCGTGTGGCACCACCAGAGAACCTGATAGTCAGCGTGTGGCACCATACCAGAGAACCTGATAGTCAGCGTGTGGCACCACCAGAGAACCTGATAGTCAGCGTGTGGCACCACCAGAGAACCTGATAGTCAGCGTGTGGCACCATACCAGAGAACCTGATAGTCAGCGTGTGGCACCACCAGAGAACCTGATAGTCAGCGTGTGGCACCACCAGAGAACCTGATAGTCAGCGTGTGGCACCATACCAGAGAACCTGATAGTCAGCGTGTGGCACCACCAGAGAACCTGATAGTCAGCGTGTGGCACCACCAGAGAACCTGATAGTCAGCGTGTGGCACCACCAGAGAACCTGATAGTCAGCGTGTGGCACCACCAGAGAACCTGATAGTCAGCGTGTGGCACCACCAGAGAACCTGATAGTCAGCGTGTGGCACCATACCAGAGAACCTGATAGTCAGCGTGTGGCACCATACCAGAGAACCTGATAGTCAGCGTGTGGCACCATACCAGAGAACCTGATAGTCAGCGTGTGGCACCATACCAGAGAACCTGATAGTCAGCGTGTGGCACCATACCAGAGAACCTGATAGTCAGCGTGTGGCACCATACCAGAGAACCTGATAGTCAGCGTGTGGCACCATATCAGAGAACCTGATAGTCAGCGTGTGGCACCATACCAGAGAACCTGATAGTCAGCGTGTGGCACCACCAGAGAACCTGATAGTCAGCGTGTGGCACCATACCAGAGAACCTGATAGTCAGCGTGTGGCACCATACCAGAGAACCTGATAGTCAGCGTGTGGCACCATACCAGAGAACCTGATAGTCAGCGTGTGGCACCATATCAGAGAACCTGATAGTCAGCGTGTGGCACCATACCAGAGAACCTGATAGTCAGCGTGTGGCACCACCAGAGAACCTGATAGTCAGCGTGTGGCACCACCAGAGAACCTGATAGTCAGCGTGTGGCACCATACCAGAGAACCTGATAGTCAGCGTGTGGCACCATACCAGAGAACCTGATAGTCAGCGTGTGGCACCATACCAGAGAACCTGATAGTCAGCGTGTGGCACCATACCAGAGAACCTGATAGTCAGCGTGTGGCACCATACCAGAGAACCTGATAGTCAGCGTGTGGCACCATACCAGAGAACCTGATAGTCAGCGTGTGGCACCATATCAGAGAACCTGATAGTCAGCGTGTGGCACCATACCAGAGAACCTGATAGTCAGCGTGTGGCACCATATCAGAGAACCTGATAGTCAGCGTGTGGCACCATACCAGAGAACCTGATAGTCAGCGTGTGGCACCATACCAGAGAACCTGATAGTCAGCGTGTGGCACCATATCAGAGAACCTGATAGTCAGCGTGTGGCACCATACCAGAGAACCTGATAGTCAGCGTGTGGCACCATATCAGAGAACCTGATAGTCAGCGTGTGGCACCATACCAGAGAACCTGATAGTCAGCGTGTGGCACCATACCAGAGAACCTGATAGTCAGCGTGTGGCACCATACCAGAGAACCTGATAGTCAGAGTGTGGCACCATACCAGAGAACCTGATAGTCAGCGTGTGGCACCATACCAGAGAACCTGATAGTCAGCGTGTGGCACCATACCAGAGAACCTGATAGTCAGCGTGTGGCACCATATCAGAGAACCTGATAGTCAGCGTGTGGCACCATACCAGAGAACCTGATAGTCAGCGTGTGGCACCATATCAGAGAACCTGATAGTCAGCGTGTGGCACCATACCAGAGAACCTGATAGTCAGCGTGTGGCACCATACCAGAGAACCTGATAGTCAGCGTGTGGCACCATACCAGAGAACCTGATAGTCAGCGTGTGGCACCATACCAGAGAACCTGATAGTCAGCGTGTGGCACCATACCAGAGAACCTGATAGTCAGCGTGTGGCACCATACCAGAGAACCTGATAGTCAGCGTGTGGCACCATACCAGAGAACCTGATAGTCAGCGTGTTACTTAGATAAATGAATAAATGTTTTATTTAAATCCTTATTTATGTAATACAACACTATTTTAACAAACAGGCTTTATCCTCTGATACAACATGGTTGTGTTCTTGTTATTGATGTATAATTATTTAGGATTGTGGTTTTACCTCTGAGTCCTCATCCTTCTTCTTCTTCTTGGCTGGTGTAGAGGAGGGAGAGGTGGAGGGGATCTCCTGTGAGGGGCTGTCGGCCCCCTGGGGTCCTCCTGGGGAGTCCTGGGAGGAGCTGGGGGTCTCTGCCTCCGGCTGGATTATTTTCAACTGGGAAAACACACCACACACACACACAGACACGCATGCAGGCGGGGACAGCGTTAAGCGTTAGTCAGTTAATTGGCTGTTGGTTCTAATAACTATTTAGTGCGAAGGGAAGGTAAACAATGATTGTGATTGATTTATATTAAGAATTAATGATGCCTGTAGTGATGCCTGTAGTGATGCCTGTAGTGATGCCTGTAGTGATGCCTGTAGTGATGCCTGTAGTGATGCCTGTAGTGATGCCTGTAATGAGGCCTGTAGTGATGCCTGTAGTGATGCCTGTAGTGATGCCTGTAGTGATGCCTGTAGTGATGCCTGTAATGATGCCTGTGATGATGCCTGTAGTGATGCCTGTAGTGATGCCTGTAGTGATGCCTGTAGTGATGCCTGTAATGATGCCTGTAGTGATGCCTGTAGTGATGCCTGTAGTGATGCCTGTAGTGATGCCTGTAGTGATGCCTGTAGTGATGCCTGTAGTGATGCCTGTAATGATGCCTGTAGTGATGCCTGTAGTGATGCCTGTAGTGATGCCTGTAATGATGCCTGTAGTGATGCCTGTAGTGATGCCTGTAGTGATGCCTGTAGTGATGCCTGTAGTGATGCCTGTAGTGATGCCTGTAGTGATGCCTGTAGTGATGCTGGAGTGATGCCTGTAGTGATGCCTGGAGTGATGCCTGTAGTGATGCCTGTAGTGATGCCTGTAGTGGATGCCTGTAGTGATGCCTGTAGTGATGCCTGTAGTGATGCCTGTATGATGCCTGTAGGCCTGTATATGCCTGTAATTGATATGCCTGTAGTGATGCCTGTAGTGATGCCTGTAGTGAGGCCTGTAGTGATGCCTGTAGTGATGCCTGTAGTGATGCCTGTAGTGATGCCTGTAGTGATGCCGTAGATGATGCCTGTAGTGATTGCCTGTAGTGATGCCTGTAGTGATGCCGTAGCCTGTAGTGATGCCTGTTAGTGATGCCTGTAGTGAATGCCTGTAGTGATGCTGTAGTGATGCCTGTAATGATGCCTGTAGTGATGCTGTAGTGATGCCTGTAGTGATGCCTGTAGTGATGCTGTAATGATGCCTGTAGTGATGCCTGTAGTGATGCCTGTAATGATGCCTGTAGTGATGCCTGTAGTGATGCCTGTAGTGATGCCTGTAAGTGATGCCTGTAGATGCTGTAGTGATGCCTGTAGTGATGCTGTAGTGATGCCTGTATGATGCCTGTAGTGATGCCTGTAATGAATGCCTGTAGTGATGCCTGTAATGATGCCTGTATGATGCCTGTAGTGATGCCTGTAATGATGCTGTAGTGATGCCTGTAATGATGCGCTGTGATGCTGTAATGATGCCTGTAGTGATGCCTGTAGACCTGATGATGCCTGTAATGATGCCTGTAGTGAATGCCTGTAATGAGGCCTGTAGTGATGCCTGTAATGCAGGCCTGTAGGTGATGCCTGTATGATGCCCTGTGATGATGCCTGTAGTGATGCCTGTAGTGAGGCCTGTGATGATGCCTGTAGTGATGCCTGTAGTGAGGCCTGTAGTGATGCCTGTAGTGATGCCTGTAATGATGCCTGTAATGATGCCTGTAATGATGCCTGTAGTGATGCGCCTGTAGTTGATGCCTGTAGTGATGCCTGATGATGCTTAGTGATGCCTGTAGTGATGCCTGTAATGATGCCTGTAATGATGCCTGTAATGATGCCTGTAATATGCCTGTAGTGAGGCCTGTAGTGATGCCTGTAGTGATGCCTGTAGTGATGCCTGTAGTGATGCCTGTAGTGATGCCTGTAATGATGCCTGTAATGATGCCTGTAATGATGCCTGTAGTGATGCCTGTAGTGATGCCTGTAGTGATGCCTGTAATGATGCCTGTAGTGATGCCTGTAGTGATGCCTGTGGATGATGCCTGTAGTGATGCCTGTGATGATGCCTGTGATGATGCCTGTAAATGAGGCCTGTGATGATGCCTGTAGTGATGCCTGTGATGATGCCTGTAAATGAGGCCTGTGATGATGCCTGTGATGAATGCCTGTGATGATGCCTGTAGTGATGCCTGTAGTGATGCCTGTAGTGATGCCTGTAATGATGCCTGTAGTGATGCCTGTGATGATGCCTGTAAATGAGGCCTGTGATGATGCCTGTGATGATGCCTGTAGTGATGCCTGTGATGATGCCTGTAAATGAGGCCTGTGATGATGCCTGTAGTGATGCCTGTGATGATGCCTGTAGTGATGCCTGTAGTGATGCCTGTAGTGATGCCTGTAATGATGCCTGTAGTGATGCCTGTGATGATGCCTGTAAATGAGGCCTGTGATGATGCCTGTGATGATGCCTGTAGTGATGCCTGTGATGATGCCTGTGATGATGCCTGTAAATGAGGCCTGTGATGATGCCTGTAGTGATGCCTGTGATGATGCCTGTAAATGAGGCCTGTGATGATGCCTGTGATGATGCCTGTAGTGATGCCTGTGATGATGCCTGTAGTGATGCCTGTGATGATGCCTGTAATGATGCTGTAAATGAGGCCTGTGATGATGCCTGTGATGATGCCTGTAAATGAGGCCTGTGATGATGCCTTGATGATGCCTGTAGTGATGCCTGTGATGATGCCTGTGATGATGCCTGTAAATGAGGCCTGTGATGATGCCTGTGATGATGCCTGTAGTGATGCCTGTGATGATGCCTGTGATGATGCCTGTAGTGATGCCTGTGATGATGCCTGTGATGATGCCTGTAGTGATGCCTGTGATGATGCCTGGATTGATGCCTGTAAATGAGGCCTGTGATGATGCTGTGATGATGCCTGCAGTGATGCCTGTGATGATGCCTGTAGTGATGCCTGTGATGATGCCTGTGATAATGCCTGTAGTGATGCCTGTGATGATGCCTGTAGTGATGCCTGTAAATGAGGCCTGTGATGATGCCTGTAAATGAGGCCTGTGATGATGCCTGTAATGATGCCTGTAGTGATGCCTGTGATGATGCCTGTAAATGAGGCCTGTGATGATGCCTGTAGTGATGCCTGTAGTGATGCCTGTAAATGAGGCCTGTGATGATGCCTGTGATGATGCCTGTAAATGAGGCCTGTGATGATGCCTGTAGTGATGCCTGTATTAATGTCTGTAATGATGCCTGTAGTGATGCCTGTAGTGATGCCTGTAGTGATGCCTGTGATGATGCCTGTGATGATGCCTGTAATGATGCCTGTAGTGATGCCTGTAGTGATGCCTGTGATGATGCCTGTGATGATGCCGGTGTTGATGCCTGTAATAATGTCTGTAATGATGCCTGTAATGATGCCTGTAATGATGCCTGTAGTGATGCCTGTGATGATGCCTGTGATGATGCCTGTAATGATGCCTGTAGTGATGCCTGTAATGATGCCTGTAGTGATGCCTGTAATAATGCCTGTGATGATGCCTGTAAATGAGGCCTGTGATGATGCCTGTAGTGATGCCTGTAATGAGGCCTGTAGTGATGCCTGTAATGATGCCTGTAGTGATGCCTGTAATGATGCCTGTAGTGAGGCCTGTAATGATGCCTGTAATGATGTCTGTAGTGATGCCTGTGATGAGGCCTGTAGTGATGCCTGTGATGATGCCTGTAGTGATGCATGTAATGATGCCTATAGTGATGCCTGTGATGATGCCTGTAATGATGCCTGTAGTGATGCCTGTGATGATGCCTGTGATGATGCCTGTGATGATGCCTGTAATGATGCCTGTAGTGATGCCTGTATTGATGCCTGTAGTGATGCCTGTGATGATGCCTGTAATGATGCCTGTAGTGATGCCTGTGATGATGCCTGTAGTGATGCCTGTAGTGATGCCTGTAGTGATGCCTGTAGTGATGCCTGTAATGATGCCTGTAGTGATGCCTGTAGTGATGCCTGTGATGATGCCTGTAGTGATGCCTGTAGTGATGATGCCTGTAATGATGCCTGTAGTGATGCCTGTAGTGATGCCTGTAGTGATGCCTGTAATGATGCCTGTAGTGATGCCTGTAGTGAGGCCTGTAATGATGCCTGTATTTATGTATGTAATGATGCCTGCAGTGATGCCTGTAATGATGCCTGTAGTGATGCCTGTAGTGATGCCTGTAGTGATGCCTGTGATGATGCCTGTAGTGAGGCCTGTAGTGATGCCTGTGATGATGCCTGTAATGATGCCTGTAATGATGCCTGTAATGATGCCTGTAGTGATGGCCTGTGATGATGCCTGTAATGATGCCTGTAGTGATGCCTGTAGTGATGCCTGTGATGATGCCTGTAGTGAGGCCTGTAGTGATGATGCCTGTAATGAGGCCTGTAATGATGCCTGTAGTGATGCCTGTAATAATGCCTGTAGTGATGCCTGTAGTGAGGCCTGTAATGATGCCTGTAATGATGCCTGTATTGATGTATGTAATGATGCCTGCAGTGATGCCTGTAATGATGCCTGTAATGATGCCTGTATTGATGTCTGTAATGGTGCCTGTAATGATGCCTGTAATGAGGCCTGTAATGATGCCTGTAGTGATGCCTGTAGTGATGTCTGTAATGATGCCTGAATTGATGCCTGTATTGATGTCTGTAATGATGCCTGTAGTGATGCCTGTAATGAGGCCTGTAATGATGTCTGTAATGATGCCTGTTGTGATGCCTGTAATGATGCCTGTAATGATGCCTGTAATGATGCCTGTAGTGATGCCTGTGATGATGCCTGTAGTGATGCCTGTGATGATGCCTGTGATGATGCCTGTGATGATGCCTGTAATGATGCCTGTGTTGATGCATGTAATGATGCCTGTAGTGATGCCTGTAATGATGCCTGTAATGAGGCCTGTAATGATGCCTGTAATGATGCCTGTAGTGATGCCTGTAATGATGCCTGTAGTGATGCCTGTAATGATGCCTATAATGAGACCTATAATGATGCCTGTAATGATGCCTGTAATGATGCCTGTATAGATGCCTATAATGAGGCCTGTAATGATGCCTGTAATGATGCCTGTAATGATGCCTGTAATGATGCCTCCCCCACCTCTACAGAAGAGTTAGATCAGCATGAAGTGTGTGGTTGTAGAGACCATGCTACCAGAGACAGTCAGTAGGGCTGGTAGGACAGACAGAAGAGTTAGATCAGCATGAAGTGTGTGGTTGTAGAGACCATGTTGCCAGAGACAGTCAGTAGGGCTGGTAGGACAGACAGAAGAGTTAGATCAGAATGAAGTGTGTGGTTGTAGAGACCATGCTACCAGAGACAGTCAGTAGGGCTGGTAGGACAGACAGAAGAAGAGTTAGATCAGCATGAAGTGTGTGGTTGTAGAGACCATGCTACCAGAGACAGTCAGTAGGGCTGGTAGGACAGACAGAAGAGTTAGATCAGCATGAAGTGTGTGGTTGTAGAGACCATGCTGCCAGAGACAGTCAGTAGGGCTGGTAGGACAGACAGAAGAGTTAGATCAGCATGAAGTGTGTGGTTGTAGAGACCATGCTACCAGAGACAGTCAGTAGGGCTGGTAGGACAGACAGAAGGATGTGTTGGACAGGGACAGTCAGTAGGGCTGGTAGGACAGACAGAAGGATGTGTTGGACAGGGACAGTCAGTAGGGCTGGTAGGACAGACAGAAGGATGTGTTGGACAGAGACAGTCAGTAGGGCTGGTAGGACAGACAGAAGGATGTGTTGGACAGAGACAGTCCAGTAGGGCTGGTAGGACAGACAGAAGGATGTGTTGGACAGAGACAGTCAGTAGGGCTGGTAGGACAGACAGAAGGATGTGTTGGACAGAGACAGTCAGTAGGGCTGGTAGGACAGACAGAAGGATGTGTTGGACAGGGACAGTCTTTCACCTTATTGTCAGTGTTGAAGACCAGAGGCTGGACCTTGACAGCCTCATTGATGGTCCACACCCTGTTGTTCCCGGTGTCGGCGGGCGGAGAGGCAGAGATGATGGAGAAGGTCACACCGGGGGCAACTGAGGCTGAGGTGGCTGTTGGGCTGCTGCTGCTGGTAGAGGTGGGGGAGATGCCTCCAGGCCAGGCTAGGGCCGGGGAGAGAGACTGGGTCTGGCCAGGGTGAGAGACTGGGTCGGGGCCGGGGAGAGAGACTGGGTCTGGGCCGGGGAGAGAGACTGGGTCTGGGCCGGGGAGAGAGACTGGGTCTGGGCCGGGGAGAGAGACTGGGTCTGGGCCGGGGAGAGAGACTGGGTCTGGGCCGAGGAGAGAGACTGGGTCTGGGCCGAGGAGAGAGACTGGGTCTGGGCCGAGGAGAGAGACTGGGTCTGGGCCGAGGAGAGAGACTGGGTCTGGGCCGAGGAGAGAGACTGGGTCTGGGCTGGGGAGAGAGACTGGGTCTGGGCCAGGGGAGAGACCAGGGTCTGGGCCAGGGGGCAGACCAGGGTCTGGGCCAGGGGAGAGACCAGGGGAGGGACCAGGGTCTGGGCCAGGGGAGAGACCAGGGTCTGGGCCAGGGAAGAGGCCAGTGTCTGGGCCAGGGGAGGGGGTGAGGAGGTTGTGGAGGTGGCTGTGTCTCCCTGGCCTATGGAGAGACGTTCTGGGCTGAACGTGCTGTTGGCTGTAGGCAGGGCCGGGCCGAGGGTGTGGCTCTGGGTGAGGGTGTGGCTAGAGCTGTGGGTGTGGTTAAAACTGTGGGCGCGGCTCTTAGGGCTGATTACAGCGGTAGCTCTCTGGAGGTTGAGGAGACTGAGGGCCTGACAGGATGACTGTTTCTGGCTGGCTGGCTGCTCCTGAGGGAGAGACACAGGGCTGTGGCTGGGGAGGAGGCTGGCTGGCTGCTCCTGAGGGAGAGACACAGGGCTGTGGCTGGGGAGGAGGCTGGCTGGCTGCTCCTTAGGGAGAGACACAGGGCTGTGGCTGGGGAGGAGGCTGGCTGGGATCACACTCTTTGGCTGAACCTGGAGAGGAGGGAGGGAGAGAAGGAGCATGTTACAACTTCTTTGGGATAGGGGGCAGTATTTTCACGTCCGGATGAAAAGCGTGCCCAAAGTAAACTGCCTGTTACTCAGGCCCAGAAGCTAGAATACACATATAATTGGTAGATTTAGATAGAAAACACTCTAAAGTTTCTGAAACTGTTAAACTGATGTATGTGAGTATAACAGAACTGATATGGCAGGCGAAACCCAGAGGACAAACATCCCCCAAAAAACAATTTGGCTTACCACTATTTTCAATGGCTAGTACTATAATTATAAGCCCAAATCTTCCCAAATTGCAGTTCCTAGGGCTTCCACTAGATGTCAATAGTCTTTAGAAAGAGTTTCAGGCTGGTTTTTGGTTCATGGTTAATGGTGCTGCCACCTGGTGGTTACTTCAACACCTGGGTTTGTAATGGTGCTGCCACCTGGTGGTTACTACAACACCTGGAGGTTACTTCAACACCTGGTGGTTACTTCAACACCTGGGTTTGTAATGGTGCTGCCACCTGGTGGTTACTACAACACCTGAAGGTTACTTCAACACCTGGTGGTTACTACAACACCTGAAGGTTACTACAACACCTGAAGGTTACTACAACACCTGAAGGTTACTTCAACACCTGGTGGTTACTACAACACCTGAAGGTTACTACAACACCTGAAGGTTACTTCAACACTTGGTGGTTACTTCAACACCTGGTGGTTACTACAACACCTGAAGGTTACTACAACACCTGAAGGTTACTTCAACACCTGGTGGTTACTACAACACATGAAGGTTACTTCAACACCTGGTGGTTACTACAACACCTGAAGGTTACTTCAACACCTGGTGGTTACTACAACACCTGAAGGTTACTTCAACAACTGGTGGTTACTTCAACACCTGGTGGTTACTACAACACCTGAAGGTTACTTCAACACCTGGTGGTTACTACAACACCTGAAGGTTACTTCAACACCTGGTGGTTACTACAACACCTGAAGGTTACTTCAACACCTGGTGGTAACTACAAACACCTGAAGGTTACTACAACACCTGAAGGTTACTTCAACACCTGAAGGTTACTTCAACACCTGGGTTTGTAATGGTGCTGATACCTGGTGGTTACTACAACACCTGGAGGTTACTTCAACACCTGGTGGTTACTTCAACACCTGGGTTTGTAATGGTGCTGCCACCTGGTGGTTACTACAACACCTGGGTTTGTAATGGTGCTGATACCTGGTGGTTACTACAACAACCTGGGTTTGTAATGGTGCTGATACCTGGAGGTTACTTCAACACCTGGGTTTGTAATGGTGATGATACCTGGTGGTTACTTCAACAACCTGGGTTTGTAATGGTGCTGATACCTGGAGGTTACTTCAACACCTGGTGGTTACTACAACACCTGGGTTTGTAATGGTGCTGCCACCTGGTGGTTACTACAACAACCTGGGTTTGTAATGGTGCTTATACCTGGTGGTTACTACAACAACCTGGGTTGTAATGGTGCTGATACCTGGTGGTTACTACAAAAACCTGGGTTTGTAATGGTGATGATACCTGGTGGTTACTACAACACCTGGGTTTGTATTGGTGCTGATACCTGGTGGTTACTACAACACCTGGTGGTTACTTCAACACCTGGAAGTTACTACAACACCTGGTGGTTACTTCAACACCTGGGTTTGTAATGGTGCTGATACCTGGTGGTTACTACAACAACCTGGGTTTGTAATGGTGCTGATACCTGGTGGTTACTACAACACCTGGTGGTTACTTCAACACCTGGCGATTACTACAACACCTGGTGGTTACTACAACACCTGGGTTTGTAATGGTGCTGATACCTGGTGGTTACTACAACAACCTGGGTTTGTAATGGTGCGGATACCTGGTGGTTACTACAACAACCTGGTTTTGTAATGGTGCTGATACCTGGTGGTTACTACAACAACCTGGGTTTGTAATGGTGCTGATACCTGGTGGTTACTACAACAACCTGGTTTTGTAATGGTGCTGATACCTGGTGGTTACTACAACAGCCTGGGTTTGAAATGGTGCTGATACCTGGTGGTTACTACAAACAACCTGGGTTTGTAATGGTGCTGATACCTGGTGGTTACTACAACACCTGGTGGTTACTTCAACACCTGCGATCTGATACACCACCAGGCCTCTAGCGTTATGAGCAGAGATCCTGCCTGGATGACCTCTCAGATCTGCCTTCACAGCCGGTTATAGACTATAGTCACAGGCTAAATTGTGTTTTGTTTAGCTGTGGTTTTTCCTCTGAGGGTTTTAAACAGACGATATGCTGCTATGCAACTTCTGGTTCAGACCATTACAGCCTCCCAGCAGTCTGAGAAACACAATGTTCTCCATATACCAGAGGGATACTGGTTCAGACCATTACAGCCTCCCAGCAGTCTGAGAAACACAATGTTCTCCATATACCAGAGGGATACTGGTTCGGACCATTACAGCCTATATAACAGGTGAGTGTGTGTGTGTGTGCGTGTGCGTGTGCGTGTGCGTGTGTGTGTGGGGGAGTGTGTGTGTGTGTGGGGGGGGAGTGTGTGTGTGTGGGGGGGAGTGTGTGTGTGTGTGTGTGTGTGTGGGGGGGGGGAGTGTGAGTGTGTGTGTGGTGGGGGGAGTGTGTGTGTGTGTGTGTGGGAGGGAGTGCGTGTGTGTGTGTGGGGGGGGAGTGTGTGTGTGTGTGTGTGTGTGTGTGTGTGTGTGTGTGTGTGTGTGTGTGTGGTGTGTGTGTGTGTGTGTGTGTGTGTGTGTGTGTGTGTGTGTGTGTGTGTGTGTGTGTGTTTGTTTGTTTGTACCTGAGGTAGAACAGTGGAGGTCTGTCCAGACAGCCGGTGTAGAGAGCTGACCTGAGGAACCTTGATGGGCACTACTGTTAGGTTTCCCAGCATCTAGAGAGGAGGAGAGGACAAGAGAGGAGAGAGAGAGAGAATGAGAGAGAGAGAATGAGGAGAGAGAATGAGGAGAGGAGAGGAGAGGAGAGGAGAGGAGAGGAGAGGAGAGGAGAGGAGAGGAGAGGAGAGGAGAGGAGAGGAGAGGAGAGGAGAGGAGAGGAGAGGAGAGGAGAGGAGAGGAAAGAGAGGAGAGAGAGAGAGAGAGAGAATGAGGAGAGGAGAGGAGAGGAGAGGAGAGGAGAGGAGAAGAGAAGAGAGAGAAGAGAAGAGAGAGAAGAGAAGAGAAGAGAAGAGAAGAGAAGAGAAGAGAAGAGAAGAGAAGAGAAGAGAAGAGAAGAGAAGAGAAGAGAAGAGAAGAGAAGAGAAGAGAAGAGAAGAGAGAGAGAGAGGAGAGGAGGGAGAGGAGAGGAGAGGAGAGGAGAGGAGAGGAGAGGAGAGGAGAGAGAGAGAGAGAGAGAGAGAGAGAATGAGGAGAGGAGAGGAGAGGAGAGGAGAGGAGAGGAGAGGAGAGGAGAGGAGAGGAGAGGAGAGGAGAGGAGAGGAGAGGAGAGGAGAGGAGAGGAGAGGAGAGGAGAGGAGAGGAGAGGAGAGGAGAGGAGAGGAGAGGAGAGGAGAGGAGAGGAGAGGAGAGGAGAGGAAGTTAGTTTCACCACAACATATTGTAATATAACAGGTATGGACAGTGACCTTGTCTGTATTCAGTCTATATTCATAGCAGACAAAATGCTTGTGACTCTACACACTTGTTGGATGCATTTGCTGTTTGTTCTGGTTGTGTTTCAGATTATTTTGTGCCCAGTAGAAATTAATGGTAAATAATGTATTGTGTCATTTTGGAGTCACTTTTATTGTAAATAAGAACACAATATGTTTCTGAACACTTCTACATTAACGTGGATGCTACCATGGTTACGGATAATCACGAATAAATCTTGAATAATGATGAATGAGAAAGTTACGTAGGCATAAATATCATAGCCCCCCCCCCCTCCCCAGTTATTGGTAATGGTGAGATATTAGCATGTTTTAGGGGCATTATCCCTCCATGACACTCAACAGGATGTGTTGAAGAACAGAAACACAGTGAGAACCCTCCATGACACTCAACAGGATGTGTTGAAGGACAGAAACACAGTGAGAACCCACCATGACACTCAACAGGATGTGTTGAAGGACAGAAACACAGTGAGAACCCTCCATGACACTCAACAGGATGTGTTGAAGGACAGAAACACAGTGAGAACCCTCCAAGACACTCAACAGGATGTGTTGAAGGACAGAAACACAGTGAGAACCCTCCAAGACACTCAACAGGATGTGTTGAAGGACAGAAACACAGTGAGAACCCTCCATGACACTCAACAGGATGTGTTGAAGGACAGAAACACAGTGAGAACCCTCCATGACACTCAACAGGATGTGTTGAAGGACAGAAACACAGTGAGAACCCTCCATGACACTCAACAGGATGTGTTGAAGGACAGAAACACAGTGAGAACCCTCCATGACACTCAACAGGATGTGTTGAAGGACAGAAACACAGTGAGAACCCTCCATGACACTCAACAGGATGTGTTGAAGGACAGAAACACAGTGAGAACCCTCCATGACACTCAACAGGATGTGTTGAAGGACAGAAACACAGTGAGAACCCTCCAAGACACTCAACAGGATGTGTTGAAGGACAGAAACACAGTGAGAACCCTCCATGACACTCAACAGGATGTGTTGAAGGACAGAAACACAGTGAGAACCCTCCATGACACTCAACAGGATGTGTCATGTGTAATCCAGCCAGTCTTCTGTAGAGTGCAATCCAGCTGGGTCTTCTTTAGTGTGTAATTCAGCCTGTAAACCAGAAAGGCCTTCTGTTCTTCATGCTATTGAAGGCCAGTTCCCATGGAAACAAGCTAAAATGGAAATTTGTGCATTGGGAATGGAGTGGTGGAGGAGACTAGTGGTGGAGGAGACGAGCGGTGGAGGAGACGAGCGGTGGAAGAGACGAGCGGTGGAGGAGACGAGCGGTGGAGGAGACGAGCGGTGGAGGAGACGAGGGGTGGAGGAGACGAGGGGTGGAGAAGACGAGGGGTGGTGGAGACGAGGGGTGGAGGAGACGAGGGGTGGAGGAGACGAGGGGTGGAGGAGACGAGGGGTGGAGGAGACAAGGGAGGGCATCCATTTACCTCCACTTTTCTTCAAGACAGCAGCCCAATAACAAGGTCCTTCTCTGGAGTGGCCCGCTGCCTGCTGGACCCCCAACCTTCCCCCTCACCTCCCCCATGACCCCCAAACTTCCTCCTCCCCCCTCACCTCCCCCATGACCCACAACCTTCCTCCTCCCCCCTCACCTCCCCCTTGACCCCAACCTTCTTCCTCCCACCTCACCTCCCCCATGACCCCTAACCTTCTCCTCCCCCCTCACCTCCCCCATGACCCCCAACCTTCTTCCCACCTCACCTCCCCCATGACCTCCAAGCTTCCTCCCACCTCACCTCCCCCATGACCCCCAACCTTCCTCCCCCCTCACCTCCACCATGACCCCCAACCTTCTTCCTCCCCCCTCACCTCCCCCATGACCCCCAACCTTCCTCCCCCCTCACCTCCACCATGACCCCCAACCTTCTTCCTCCCACATCACCTCCCCCATGACCCCCAACCTTCCTCCTCCCCCCTCACCTCCCCCTTGACCCCCAACCTTCTTCCTCCCACCTCACCTCCCCCATGACCCCTAACCTTCTCCTCCCCCCTCACCTCCCCCATGACCCCCAACCTTCTTCCCACCTCACCTCCCCCATGACCTCCAAGCTTCCTCCCACGTCACCTCCCCCATGACCCCCAACCTTCCTCCCCCCTCACCTCCACCATGACCCCCAACCTTCTTCCTCCCCCCTCACCTCCCCCATGACCTCCAACCTTCCTCCCACCTCACCTCCCCCATGACCCCCAACCTTCCTCCCACCTCACCTCACCTCCCCCATGACCCCCAACCTTCCTCCACCATGACCCCCAACCTTCTTCCTCCCCCCTCACCTCCCCCATGACCCCCAACCTTCCTCCCCCCTCACCTCCACCATGACCCCCAACCTTCTTCCTCCCACATCACCTCCCCCATGACCCCCAACCTTCCTCCTCCCCCCTCACCTCCCCCTTGACCCCCAACCTTCTTTCTCCCACCTCACCTCCCCCATGACCCCTAACCTTCTCCTCCCCCCTCACCTCCCCCATGACCCCCAACCTTCTTCCCACCTCACCTCCCCCATGACCTCCAAGCTTCCTCCCACGTCACCTCCCCCATGACCCCCAACCTTCCTCCCCCCTCACCTCCACCATGACCCCCAACCTTCTTCCTCCCCCCTCACCTCCCCCATGACCTCCAACCTTCCTCCCACCTCACCTCCCCCATGACCCCCAACCTTCCTCCCACCTCACCTCACCTCCCCCATGACCCCCAACCTTCCTCCCCCATGACCCCCAACCTTCTTCCTCCCCCCTCACCTCCCCCATGACCCCCAACCTTCCTCCCCCCTCACCTCCACCATGACCCCCAACCTTCTTCCTCCCCCCTCACCTCCCCCATGACCTCCAACCTTCCTCCCACCTCACCTCCCCCATGACCCCCAACCTTCCTCCCACCTCACCTCCCCCATGACCCCCAACCTTCCTCCCCCATGACCCCCAACCTTCTTCCTCCCCCCTCACCTCCCCCATGACCCCCAATCTTCCTCCCACCTCACCTCCCCCATGACCTCCAACCTTCTTCCTCCCACCTCATCTCCCCCATGACCCCCAAACTTCTTCCTCCCACCTCACCTCCCCAATGACCCCCAACCTTCTTCCTCCCACCTCACCTCCCCCATGACCCCCAACCTTCCTCCTCCCCCCTCACCTCCCCAATGACCCCCAACCTTCTTCCTCCCACCTCACCTCCCCCATGACCCCCAACCTTCCACCTCCCCCCTCACCTCCCCCTTGACCCCCAACCTTCTTCCTCCCACCTCACCTCCCCCATGACCCCTAACCTTCTCCTCCCCCCTCACCTCCCCCATGACCCCCAACCTTCTTCCCACCTCACCTCCCCCATGACCTCCAAGCTTCCTCCCACCTCACCTCCCCCATGACCCCCAACCTTCCTCCCCCCTCACCTCCACCATGACCCCCAACCTTCTTCCTCCCCCCTCACCTCCCCCATGACCTCCAACCTTCCTCCCACCTCACCTCCCCCATGACCCCCAACCTTCCTCCCACCTCACCTCCCCCATGACCCCCAACCTTCCTCCCCCATGACCCCCAACTTTCTTCCTCCCCCCTCACCTCCCCCATGACCCCCAACCTTCCTCCCCCCTCACCTCCACCATGACCCCCAACCTTCTTCCTCCCCCCTCACCTCCCCCATGACCTCCAACCTTCTTCCCCCTCACGTCTCCCATGACCCCCAACCTTCCTCCCACCTCACCTCCCCCATGACCCCCAACCTCCCCCTCATGTCTCCCATGATGCCCGTTGGATGATGTATACCATGCCTATTATCGAGTACATGAGACTAATAAAACATCACATTTGAAGCCCGTTTCAACAGGATACTGTATGTCTAACATTTCTCATGCAGATTCTGACTTCTTGACCCCCGACCTTCTGTGTGAGAGAGTCACCTTCCCACCCCATTTACACACACACACACACACACATCTCCCCACCCCAATTACACACACACACACACACCTCCCCACCCCATTTACACACACACCTCCCCACCCCATTTACACACACACCTCCCCACCCCATTTACACACAGGTGTGGTTCTGTTTTAAAGGGTTCTGGTGTGGTTCTGTTTAAAGGGTTCTATTTATTTAACTTCTTTTGACCAGAGTCCTATGGGCACAAGGCACCCTATTCCCTACATAGTGCACTTCTTTTGACCAGAGTCCTATGGGCACAAGGCACCCTATTCCCTACATAGTGCACTTCTTTTGATCAGAGTCCTATGGGCACAAGGCACCCTATTCCCTACATAGTGCACTTCTTTTGACCAGAGACCTATGGGCACAAGGCACCCTATTCCCTACAGCGTGCACTTCTTTTGACCAGACACCTATGGGCACAAGGCACCCTATTCCCTACAGCGTGCACTTCTTTTGACCAGAGACCTATGGGCACAAGGCACCCTATTTCCTACATAGTGCACTTCTTTTGACCAGAGCTCTATGGGGGAATAGGGTGCCATTTGGGACAGCCAGTGTGTTATAAAATCTTCTATTAACTTTCACAGTAGCGTCACTCTGTCTCTGTCTTCCAAGGTCAACAAACCAGAACTACTACTATTAGTGGCCAGCTGAGACCAGAGACACAACAGGGATTCTATTAAAGAACTTTATCTCAACAGACAATTGCTGAAAGCACTCGGAAAAGCCCTATAGTTATAATATGTTGTTCACAGGCAACATGTCTTACATTCCTTGAAAGAGAGGAGAGAGGAGGGAAGAGGAGAGGAGAGAGGAGGGAAGAGGAGAGGAGAGAGGAGGGAAGAGGAGAGGAGGGAAGAGGAGAGAGGAGGGAAGAGGAGAGGAGGAGAGGAGAGAGGAGGGAAGAGGAGAGGAGAGAGGAGGGAAGAGGAGAGGAGGGAAGAGGAGAGGAGAGGAGAGGGGAGAGGAGAGAGAAGAGGAGAGGAGAGACGAGGGCAGAGGAGAGAGGAGAGAGGAGGGAAGAGGAGAGGAGAGGAGAGAGGAGGGCAGAGGAGAGGAGAGGAGGGCAGAGGAGAGGAGGGCAGAGGAGAGGAGAGGAGGAGAGGAGGGCAGAGGAGAGGAGGGCAGAGGAGAGGAGAGGAGAGGAGAGGAGAGGAGAGGAGAGGAGAGGAGAGGAGAGGAGAGGAGAGGAGAGGAGAGGAGAGGGCAGAGGAGAGAGGAGAGAGGAGGGAAGAGGAGAGAAGAGGAGAGAGGAGGGCAGAGGAGAGGAGAGGAGAGGGAAGAGGAAAGGAGAGGAGAGACGAGGGCAGAGGAGAGGAGGAGAGGAGAGGAGAGAGGAGGGAAGAGGAGAGAAGAGGAGAGGAGAGAGGAGGGCAGAGGAGAGGAGGAGAGGAGGGAAGAGGAGAGAAGAGGAGAGGAGAGAGGAGCAAAGAGGCGAGGAGGAGAGGAGAGAAGAGGATAGGAAAGAGGAGAGAAGAGGGGAGGAGAGCAGAGGAGAGGAGAGATGAGGAGAGAGGAGGAGGGCAAAGGAGGAGAGAGGAGGGTAGTAGAGGGTAGGGGAGAGGAGAGAGAGGAGAGCAGAGAGAGGAGAGCAGAGGAGAAAGGAGAGAAGAGGAGAGGAAAGGAAAGGAGAGGAGAGCCTGGATCCTGGTCCAGCAGTTTGTCTCCAGCTAGTCTGTTTGTTATCGTTTGTCGTGTCAACAATGTTACTGACAGTCGGAGAGAGTAGAGAGGGAAACACACTGCAGAGAGAGATAGAGATGGAGGGAGTGAGGGAAGAGAGATAGAAAGAGAGGCAGGAAGAGATAGGAGGGCGAAGGAGGAGAGAGGGAGGAGAGTGATAAGGGGAGATGAGAAGAGAGAAAGGAGGGAGAAGGAGGAGAGTGATAAGGGGAGACGAGAAGAGAGAAAGGAGGGAGAAGGAGGAGAGAGGGAAGATCGTGATAAGGGGAGACGAGAAGAGAGAAAGGAGGGAGAAGGAGGAGAGAGGGAAGATCGTGATAAGGGGAGACGAGAAGAGAGAAAGGAGGGAGAAGGAGGAGAGAGGGAGGAGAGTGATAAGGGGAGACGAGAAGAGAGAAAGGAGGGAGAAGGAGGAGAGAGGGAGAAGAGTGATAAGGGGAGACGAGAAGAGAGAAAGGAGGGAGAAGGAGGAGAGTGATAAGGGGAGACGAGACGAGAGAAAGGAGGGAGAAGGAGGAGAGTGATAAGGGGAGACGAGAAGAGAGAAAGGAGGGAGAAGGAGGAGAGAGGGAAGATCGTGATAAGGGGAGACGAGAAGAGAGAAAGGAGGGAGAAGGAGGAGAGAGGGAGGAGAGTGATAAGGGGAGACGAGAAAGAGAAAGGAGGGAGAAGGAGGAGAGAGGGAGGAGAGTGATAAGGGGAGACGAGACGAGAGAAAGGAGGGAGAAGGAGGAGAGTGATAAGGGGAGATGAGAAGAGAGAAAGGAGGGAGAAGGAGGAGAGTGATAAGGGGAGAAAAAGGTAGAGAGATGGAATGAGCTGAGGTGTTTTTTTCTCTGTGTTTATCATTCTCATCCTATCATGGGGTTGTATATAGAGGGACAGTCATTACTACTCTGTGGGGTTGTATATAGAGGACAGTCATTACTACTCTGTGGGGTTGTATATAGAGGGACAGTCATTACTACTCTGTGGGGTTGTATATAGAGGGACAGTCATTACTACTCTGTGGGGTTGTATATAGAGGGACAGTCATTACTACTCTGTGGGGTTGTATATAGAGGGACAGTCATTACTACTCTGTGGGGTTGTATATAGAGGGACAGTCATTACTACTCTGTGGGGTTGTATATAGAGGGACAGTCATTACTACTCTGTGGGGTTGTATATAGAGGGACAGTCATTACTACTCTGTGGGGTTGTATATAGAGGGACAGTCATTACTACTCTGTGGGGTTGTATATAGAGGGACAGTCATTACTACTCTGTGGGGTTGTATATAGAGGGACAGTCATTACTACTCTGTGGGGTTGTATATAGAGGGACAGTCATTACTACTCTGTGGGGTTGTATATAGAGGGACAGTCATTACTACTCTGTGGGGTTGTATATAGAGGGACAGTCATTAGTACTCTGTGGGGTTGTATATAGAGGGACAGTCATTACTACTCTGTGGGGTTGTATATAGAGGGACAGTCATTACTACTCTGTGGGGTTGTATATAGAGGGACAGTCATTACTACTCTGTGGGTTGTATATAGAGGGACAGTCATTACTACTCTGTGGGGTTGTATATAGAGGGACAGTCATTACTACTCTGTGGGGTTGTATATAGAGGGACAGTCATTACTACTCTGTGGGGTTGTATATAGAGGGACAGTCATTACTACTCTGTGGGGTTGTATATAGAGGGACAGTCATTACTACTCTGTGGGGTTGTATATAGAGGGACAGTCATTACTACTCTGTGGGGTTGTATATAGAGGGACAGTCATTACTACTCTGTGGGGTTGTATATAGAGGGACAGTCATTACTAGATTGTAGACTGTCCGTCATTCATTGCAGGAATTTACTATTAAAAGAGACACTAACATCGAAATATCCTCAATTGTTGAGTCACTGTTTGAGTAGATAACTGTCCATTTAGGTCGTATACAGATTTAATCATTACACATTACTGAATGGAGGGCCTGGAATGTCATATTACTGGGCCCTAGTACCAATTACATTATATTACTGGGCCCTGGTACCAATTACATTATATTACTGAGCCCTATTACCAATTACATTATATTACTGGGCCCTAGTATCAATTACATTATATTACTGGGCCCTAGTACCAATTACATTATATTACTGGGCCCTAGTACCAATTACATTATATTACTGGGCCCTGGTACCAATTACATTATATGTCATATTACTGGGCCCTGGTACCAATTACATTATATTACTGGGCCCTAGTACCAATTACATTATATTACTGGGCCCTAGTACCAATTACATTATATTACTGGGCCCTAGTACCAATTACATTATATTACTGGGCCCCAGTATAAATTACATTATATTACTGGGCCCTAGTACCAATTATATTATATTACTGGGCCTAGTACCAATTACATTATATTACTGGGCCCTAGTACCAATTATATTATATTACTGGGCCCTAGTACCAATTACATTATATTACTGGGCCCTAGTACCAATTACATTATATTACTGGGCCCTAGTATCAATTACATTATATTACTGGGCCCTAGTATCAATTACATTATATTACTGGGCCCTGGTACCAATTACATTACATTACTGGGCCCTAGTATCAATTACATTATATTACTGGGCCCTAGTATCAATTACATTATATTACTGGGCCCTGGTACCAATTACATTACATTACTAGGCCCTAGTATCAATTACATTATATTACTGGGCCCTAGTATCAATTACATGATATTACTGGGCCCTGGTACCAATTACATGATATTACTGGGCCCTGGTACCAATTACATTATATTACTGGGCCCTAGTACCAATTATATTATATTACTGGGCCCTAGTACCAATTACATTACATTACTGGGCCCTAGTACCAATTACATTATATTACTGGGCCCTGGTACCAATAACATTATATGGCATATTACTGGGCCCTGGTACCAATTACATTATATGTCATATTACTGGGCCCTGGTACCAATTACATTATATTACTGGGCCCTAGTACCAATTACATTATATTACTGGGCCCTAGTACCAATTACATTATATTATTGGGCCCTAGTACCAATTACATTATATTACTGGGCCCCAGTATAAATTACATTATATTACTGGGCCCTAGTACCAATTATATTATATTACTGGGCCCTAGTACCAATTACATTATATTACTGGGCCCTAGTACCAATTATATTATATTACTGGGCCCTAGTACCAATTACATTATATTACTGGGCCCTAGTACCAATTACATTATATTACTGGGCCCTAGTATCAATTACATTATATTACTGGGCCCTAGTATCAATTACATTATATTACTGGGCCCTGGTACCAATTACATTACATTACTGGGCCCTAGTATCAATTACATTATATTACTGGGCCCTAGTATCAATTACATTATATTACTGGGCCCTGGTACCAATTACATTACATTACTAGGCCCTAGTATCAATTACATTATATTACTGGGCCCTAGTATCAATTACATTATATTACTGGGCCCTGGTACCAATTACATTATATTCCTGGGCCCTAGTACCAATTACATTATATTACTGGGCCCTAGTATCAATTACATTATATTACTGGGACCTGGTACCAATTACATTATATTACTGGGCCCTAGTATCAATTACATTATATTACTGGGCCCTAGTATCAATTACATGATATTACTGGGCCCTGGTACCAATTACATGATATTACTGGGCCCTGGTACCAATTACATTATATTACTGGGCCCTGGTACCAATTACATTATATGTCATATTACTGGGCCCTGGTACCAATTACATTATATGTCATATTACTGGGCCCTGGTACCAATTACATTATATTACTAGGCCCTAGTACCAATTACATTATATTACTGGGCCCTAGTACCAATTACATTATATTACTGGGCCCTAGTACAAATTATGTCATATTACTGGGCCCTAGTACCAATTACATTATATTACTGAGCCCTAGTACCAATTACATTATATTACTGGGCCCTAGTACCAATTACATTATATTACTGGGCCCTAGTACCAATTACATTATATTACTGGGCCCTAGTACCAATTACATTATATTACTGGGCCCTAGTATCAATTACATTATATTACTGGGCCCTAGTATCAATTACATTATATTACTGGGCCCTAGTACCAATTACGTTATATTACTGGGCCCTAGTACCAATTACGTTATATTACTGGGCCCTAGTATCAATTACATTATATTACTGGGCCCTAGTACCAATTACGTTATATTACTGGGCCCTAGTACCAATTACGTTATATTACTGGGCCCTAGTACCTATGACATTATATTACTTGGCCCTGGTACCAATTACATTATATTACTGGGCCCTGGTACCAATTACATTAAATTACTGGGCCCTAGTATCACATTACTTATTGGAGGGCTTGGAATGTCATATTACTGGGCCCTGGTCAAAGGTAATCTGTCTGTCTGTCTGTCTGTCTGTCTGTCTGTCTGTCTGTCTGTCTGTCTGTCTGTCTGTCTGTCTGTCTGTCTGTCTGTCTGTCTGTCTGTCTGTCTGTCTGTCTGTCTGTCTCTGCTATTCCCCCTACTACCACTAGAGGACAGTGTGGACTAAACCCTCCATCACCTCCACACTTCATGTCACACACTCATCTTCTTTGTGTGTGTTTTTTTTCTCCATTTATACAGGTTTGTCCCAAATGGCACCCTATCCTCTTGACAATACACTGTTCTGCTCAGAAGAAGTGCACTAGACAGGGTGTCACTAGGGACTCACCCCAGAGCTGCTGAAACCCGCTGCTGGTAAACCTATGAATTAATATGGATCATGCAGTGCAACAGCTGAATATTCACTGAGGAAATATGACCGGATTTTAAAAGCACTTTCTAGTGAATGGTGTAAACACAGACAGTAGCGGCCAGCTCTGTCCCTCCCTCCCGGGGGGCCCTCCCTAACGTGGGCCCTCCCTAACGTGGGCCCTCCCTCCCGGGGGGGGGGGGCACTAACGTGGGCACGGCGCCCATCTCCTTTATGTCCTGTCAGACTAGCAGTTTGAAATGCTCCCCGGAGCCACGACACATGCAGGCTCTCCATGCCAAGGAGTGTGTGTGTGTGTGTGTGTGTGTTTGTTTGTTTGTTTGTTTGCATACATTGACAAACAATGCACACAGTGGAATCGCTGTTGACTGCTCCAATAGACCCCCCCCCCTTCTACATCATCTGGCCCCGGAGTTTACTGTTGTAAATCTGTCTCTATATATAATAGGATGGGCTGTGTCTCTCTCTCTCTCTCTCTCCTTCTCTCTTTCCCTCTCTCTCTGTCTATCTCTCTCTCTTTCTCTCTCCCTCTGTCTCTCTCTTTCTCTCTCCCTCTGTCTCTCTCTTTCTCTCCCCCTCTCTATCTCTGTCTGTCTGTCTCTCTCTCTCTCTCTCTCTCTCTCTCTCTCTCTCTCTCTTTCTCTCTCCATCTGTCTCTCTCTTTCTCTCCCCCTCTCCCCTCTCTCTCTCTGTCTATTTCTCTCTCTTTCTCTCTCCCTCTGTCTCTCTCTTTCTCTCCCCCTCTCTATCTCTGTCTGTCTGTCTCTCTCTCTCTCTTTCTCTCTCCATCTGTCTCTCTCTTTCTCTCCCCCTCTCTCTCTCTCTCTCTCTCTGTCTCTGTCTCTCTCTCTCTCTCTCTATCTCTCTTTCTCTCTCCCTCTATCTCTCTTTTTCTCTCCCCCTCTCTCTCTCTCTCTGTCTCTCTCTCTCCTCTATATAGTTCCTCTGTTATCTCCTCTCCTGGCCCTCAATCTGCATGAAAGTATCTACAACTAGCTGCAGGTTGACAACAAGACCAGTCTCTAAGGAATCACAACAGCTCCAATCCTAGGGAGTTTAGAGGGCAGAGAGGAAGAGGAGGAGTAGGAGGAGGAGGGAGTTTAGAGGGCAGAGAGGAAGAGGAGGAGGAGGAGGGAGTTTAGAGGCCAGAGAGGAAGAGGAGGGAGTTTAGAGGGCAGAGAGGAAGAGGAGGAGGAGGAGGAGGGAGTTTAGAGGCCAGAGAGGAGGAGGAGGAGGCTGTAGTAGTATAGTAGTAGTATAGTAACAGTATAGTAGTAACAGTGTAGTACCTCTCCCCCACTGTAAGGCTGTAGTAGTATAGTAGTAGTATAGTAGCAGTATAGTAGTAGTATAGTAGTAGCATAGTAGTAGTATAGTAGTGGTATAGTAGTAGTATGGTAGTAGCATAGTAGCAGTATAGTCGTAGTATAGTAGTGGTATAGTAGCAGTATAGTAGTAACAGTGTAGTACCTCTCTCCTACTGTAAGGCTGTAGTAGTATAGTAGTAGTATAGTAGCAGTATAGTAGTAACAGTGTAGTACCTCTCCCCTACTGTAAGGCTGTAGTAGTATAGTAGTAGTATAGTGGCAGTATAGTAGTAACAGTGTAGTACCTCTCTCCTACTGTAAGGCTGTAGTAGCATAGTAGTAGCATAGTAGTAGTATAGTAGCAGTATAGTAGTAACAGTGTAGTACCTCTCTCCTACTGTAAGGCTGTAGTAGCATAGTAGTAGTATAGTAGCAGTATAGTAGCAGTATAGTAGTAACAGTGTAGTACCTCTCTCCCACTGTAAGGCTGTAGTAGCATAGCAGTAGTATAGTAGTAGTATAGTAGCAGTATAGTAGTAACAGTGTAGTACCTCTCTCCTACTGTAAGGCTGTAGTAGTATAGTAGTAGTATAGTAACAGTATAGTAGCAGTATAGTAGTAACAGTGTAGTACCTTTCTCCTACTGTAAGGCTGTAGTAGTATAGTAGTAGTATAGTAGCAGTATAGTAGTAACAGTGTAGTACCTCTCCCCTACCGTAAGGCTGTAGTAGTATAGTAGTAGTATAGTAGCAGTATAGTAGTAACAGTGTCGTACCGCTCTCCTGCTGTAAGGCTGTAGTAGTATAGTAGTAGTATAGTAGCAGTATAGTAGTAACAGTGTAGTACCTCTCCCCTACTGTAATGCTGTAGTAGTATGGTAGTAGTATGGTAGTAGTATAGTAGCAGTATAGTAGCAGTATAGTACCTCTCTCCTACTGTAAGGCTGTAGTAGTATAGTAATATAGTAGTAGTAACAGTATAGTAGCAGTATAGTAGTAACAGTGTAGTACCTCTCCTACTGTAAGGCTGTAGTAGTATAGTAGCAGTATAGTAGTAGTATAGTAACAGTATAGTAGTAACAGTGTAGCAACTCTCTCCTACTGTAAGGCTGTAGTAGTATAGTAGCAGTATAGTAGCAGTATAGTAGTAACAGTGTAGTACCTCTCTCCTACTGTAAGGCTGTAGTAGTATGGTAGTAGTATAGTGGCAGTATAGTAGTAGTATAGTTGTAACAGTGTAGTACCTCTCTCCTACTGTAAGGCTGTAGCAGTATAGTAGTAGTATGGTAGTAGTATAGTAGCGGTATAGTAGCAGTATAGCAGTAACAGTGTGGTACCTCTCTCCTACTGTAAGGCTGCAGTAGTATAGTAGTAGTATAGCAGCAGAATAGTAGTAGTATAGTAGTAACAGTGTAGTACCTCTCTCCTAATGTAAGGCTGTAGCAGTATAGTAGTAATATGGTAGTAGGATAGTAGCAATATAGCAGTAACAGTGTAGTACCTCTCTCCTACTGTAAGGCTGTAGTAGTATAGTAGTAGTATAGTAGCAGTATAGTAGTAACAGTGTAGTACCTCTCCCCTACCGTAAGGCTGTAGTAGTATAGTAGTAGTATAGTAGCAGTATAGTAGTAGTATAGGAGTAACAGTGTAGTACCTCTCTCCTAATGTAAGGATGTAGCAGTATAGTAGTAGTATGGTAGTAGTATAGTAGCGGTATAGTAGCAGTATAGCAGTAACAGTGTAGTACCTCTCTCCTACTGTAAGGCTGTAGTAGTATAGTAGTAGTATAGTAGCAGTATAGTAGTAACAGTGTAGTACCTCTCTCCTACTGTAAGGCTGTAGTAGTATAGTAGTAGTATAGTAGCAGTATAGTAGTAAAAGGGTAGTACCTCTCTACTACTGTAAGGCTGTAGTAGTATAGTAGTAGTATAGTAGTAGTATAGTAGCAGTATAGTAGTAACAGTGTAGTACCTCTCTCCTACTGTAAGGCTGTAGTAGTATAGTAGTAGTATAGTAACAGTATAGTAGCAGTATAGTAGTAACAATGTAGTACCTCTCTCCTACTGTAAGGCTGTAGTAGTATAGTAGTAGTATAGTAGCAGTATAGTAGTAACAGTGTAGTACCTCTCTCCTACTGTAAGGCTGTAGTAGTATAGTAGCAGTATAGTAGTAACAGTGTAGTACCTCTATCCTACTGTAAGGCTGTAGTAGTATAGTAGTAGTATAGTAGCAGTATAGTAGCAGTATAGTAGTAACAGTGCCGTACCTCTCTCCTACTGTAAGGCTGTAGTAGTATAGTAGTAGTATAGTAGTAGTATAGTGGCAGTATAGTAGTAACAGTGTAGTACCTCTCTCCTACTGTAATGCTGTAGTAGTATAGTAGTAGTATAGTAGCAGTATAGTAGCAGTATAGTAGTAACAGTGTCGTACCTCTCTCCTACTGTAAGGCTGTAGTAGTATAATAGTAGTATAGTAGTAGTATAGTAGCAGTATAGTAGTAACAGTATAGTAGTAGTAGTATGGTAGTAGTATAGTAGCAGTATAGTAGCAGTATAGTAGTAACAGTGTCGTACCTCTCTCCTACTGTAAGGCTGTAGCACCGCCCCTCCCGACCCTCTATTGGTCTGGAGGTTGATGGAGGATGTCTGTAGAGGAGGAGGAGAGGAGGAGCTCCCTGGAGCTGTAGCAGTATAGTAGTAGTATGGTAGTAGTATAGTAGCAGTATAGTAGTAACAGTGTAGTACCTCTCTCCTACTGTAAGGCTGTAGTAGTATAGTAGTAGTATAGTAGCAGTATAGTAGCAGTATAGCAGTAACAGTGTAGTACATCTCTCCCACTGTAAGGCTGTAGTAGTATAGTAGTAGTATAGTAGCAGTATAGTAGCAGTATAGCAGTAACAGTGCAGTACCTCTCTCCTACTGTAAGGCTGTAGTAGTATAGTAGTAGTATAGTAGCAGTATAGTAGTAGTATAGTAGTAACAGTGTAGTACCTCTCTCCTACTGTAAGGCTGTAGCAGTATAGTAGTAGTATAGTAGCAGTATAGTAGTAACAGTGTAGTACCTCTCTCCTGCTGTAAGGCTGTAGTGGTATAGTAGTAGTATAGTAGCAGTATAGTAGTAACAGTGTAGTACCTCTCTCCTACTGTAAGGCTGTAGTAGTATAGTAGTAGTATAGTAGTTGTATAGTAGCAGTATAGTAGTAACAGTGTAGTACCTCTCTCCTACTGTAAGGCTGTAGCAGTATAGTAGTAGTATGGTAGTAGTATAGTAGCGGTATAGTAGCAGTATAGCAGTAACAGTGTAGTACCTCTCTCCTACTGTAAGGCTGTAGTAGTATAGTAGTAGTATAGTAGCAGTATAGTAGTAACAGTGCAGTACCTCTCTCCTGCTGTACGGCTGTAGTAGTATAGTAGTAGTATAGTAGCAGTATAGCAGTAACAGTGTAGTACCTCTCTCCTACTGTAAGGCTGTAGTAGTATAGTAGTAGTATAGTAGCAGTATAGTAGTAGTATAGTAGTAACAGTGTAGTACCTCTCTCCTACTGTAAGGCTGTAGCAGTATAGTAGTAGTATGGTAGTAGTATAGTAGTGGTATAGTAGCAGTATAGCAGTAACAGTGTAGTACCTCTCTCCTACTGTAAGGCTGTAGTAGTATAGTAGTAGTATAGTAGCAGTATAGTAGTAACAGTGTAGTACCTCTCCCCTACTGTAAGGCTGTAGTAGTATAGTAGTAGTATAGTGGCAGTATAGTAGTAACAGTGTAGTACCTCTCTCCTACTGTAAGGCTGTAGTAGCATAGTAGTAGCATAGTAGTAGTATAGTAGCAGTATAGTAGTAACAGTGTAGTACCTCTCTCCTACTGTAAGGCTGTAGTAGCATAGTAGTAGTATAGTAGCAGTATAGTAGCAGTATAGTAGTAACAGTGTAGTACCTCTCTCCCACTGTAAGGCTGTAGTAGCATAGCAGTAGTATAGTAGTAGTATAGTAGCAGTATAGTAGTAACAGTGTAGTACCTCTCTCCTACTGTAAGGCTGTAGTAGTATAGTAGTAGTATAGTAACAGTATAGTAGCAGTATAGTAGTAACAGTGTAGTACCTTTCTCCTACTGTAAGGCTGTAGTAGTATAGTAGTAGTATAGTAGCAGTATAGTAGTAACAGTGTAGTACCTCTCCCCTACCGTAAGGCTGTAGTAGTATAGTAGTAGTATAGTAGCAGTATAGTAGTAACAGTGTCGTACCGCTCTCCTGCTGTAAGGCTGTAGTAGTATAGTAGTAGTATAGTAGCAGTATAGTAGTAACAGTGTAGTACCTCTCCCCTACTGTAATGCTGTAGTAGTATGGTAGTAGTATGGTAGTAGTATAGTAGCAGTATAGTAGCAGTATAGTACCTCTCTCCTACTGTAAGGCTGTAGTAGTATAGTAATATAGTAGTAGTAACAGTATAGTAGCAGTATAGTAGTAACAGTGTAGTACCTCTCCTACTGTAAGGCTGTAGTAGTATAGTAGCAGTATAGTAGTAGTATAGTAACAGTATAGTAGTAACAGTGTAGCAACTCTCTCCTACTGTAAGGCTGTAGTAGTATAGTAGCAGTATAGTAGCAGTATAGTAGCAGTATAGTAGTAACAGTGTAGTACCTCTCTCCTACTGTAAGGCTGTAGTAGTATGGTAGTAGTATAGTGGCAGTATAGTAGTAGTATAGTTGTAACAGTGTAGTACCTCTCTCCTACTGTAAGGCTGTAGCAGTATAGTAGTAGTATGGTAGTAGTATAGTAGCGGTATAGTAGCAGTATAGCAGTAACAGTGTGGTACCTCTCTCCTACTGTAAGGCTGCAGTAGTATAGTAGTAGTATAGCAGCAGAATAGTAGTAGTATAGTAGTAACAGTGTAGTACCTCTCTCCTAATGTAAGGCTGTAGCAGTATAGTAGTAATATGGTAGTAGTATAGTAGCAATATAGCAGTAACAGTGTAGTACCTCTCTCCTACTGTAAGGCTGTAGTAGTATAGTAGTAGTATAGTAGCAGTATAGTAGTAACAGTGTAGTACCTCTCCCCTACCGTAAGGCTGTAGTAGTATAGTAGTAGTATAGTAGCAGTATAGTAGTAGTATAGGAGTAACAGTGTAGTACCTCTCTCCTAATGTAAGGATGTAGCAGTATAGTAGTAGTATGGTAGTAGTATAGTAGCGGTATAGTAGCAGTATAGCAGTAACAGTGTAGTACCTCTCTCCTACTGTAAGGCTGTAGTAGTATAGTAGTAGTATAGTAGCAGTATAGTAGTAACAGTGTAGTACCTCTCTCCTACTGTAAGGCTGTAGTAGTATAGTAGTAGTATAGTAGCAGTATAGTAGTAAAAGGGTAGTACCTCTCTACTACTGTAAGGCTGTAGTAGTATAGTAGTAGTATAGTAGTAGTATAGTAGCAGTATAGTAGTAACAGTGTAGTACCTCTCTCCTACTGTAAGGCTGTAGTAGTATAGTAGTAGTATAGTAACAGTATAGTAGCAGTATAGTAGTAACAATGTAGTACCTCTCTCCTACTGTAAGGCTGTAGTAGTATAGTAGTAGTATAGTAGCAGTATAGTAGTAACAGTGTAGTACCTCTCTCCTACTGTAAGGCTGTAGTAGTATAGTAGCAGTATAGTAGTAACAGTGTAGTACCTCTATCCTACTGTAAGGCTGTAGTAGTATAGTAGTAGTATAGTAGCAGTATAGTAGCAGTATAGTAGTAACAGTGCCGTACCTCTCTCCTACTGTAAGGCTGTAGTAGTATAGTAGTAGTATAGTAGTAGTATAGTGGCAGTATAGTAGTAACAGTGTAGTACCTCTCTCCTACTGTAATGCTGTAGTAGTATAGTAGTAGTATAGTAGCAGTATAGTAGCAGTATAGTAGTAACAGTGTCGTACCTCTCTCCTACTGTAAGGCTGTAGTAGTATAATAGTAGTATAGTAGTAGTATAGTAGCAGTATAGTAGTAACAGTATAGTAGTAGTAGTATGGTAGTAGTATAGTAGCAGTATAGTAGCAGTATAGTAGTAACAGTGTCGTACCTCTCTCCTACTGTAAGGCTGTAGCACCGCCCCTCCCGACCCTCTATTGGTCTGGAGGTTGATGGAGGATGTCTGTAGAGGAGGAGGAGAGGAGGAGCTCCCTGGAGCTGTAGCAGTATAGTAGTAGTATGGTAGTAGTATAGTAGCAGTATAGTAGTAACAGTGTAGTACCTCTCTCCTACTGTAAGGCTGTAGTAGTATAGTAGTAGTATAGTAGCAGTATAGTAGCAGTATAGCAGTAACAGTGTAGTACATCTCTCCCACTGTAAGGCTGTAGTAGTATAGTAGTAGTATAGTAGCAGTATAGTAGCAGTATAGCAGTAACAGTGCAGTACCTCTCTCCTACTGTAAGGCTGTAGTAGTATAGTAGTAGTATAGTAGCAGTATAGTAGTAGTATAGTAGTAACAGTGTAGTACCTCTCTCCTACTGTAAGGCTGTAGCAGTATAGTAGTAGTATAGTAGCAGTATAGTAGTAACAGTGTAGTACCTCTCTCCTGCTGTAAGGCTGTAGTGGTATAGTAGTAGTATAGTAGCAGTATAGTAGTAACAGTGTAGTACCTCTCTCCTACTGTAAGGCTGTAGTAGTATAGTAGTAGTATAGTAGTTGTATAGTAGCAGTATAGTAGTAACAGTGTAGTACCTCTCTCCTACTGTAAGGCTGTAGCAGTATAGTAGTAGTATGGTAGTAGTATAGTAGCGGTATAGTAGCAGTATAGCAGTAACAGTGTAGTACCTCTCTCCTACTGTAAGGCTGTAGTAGTATAGTAGTAGTATAGTAGCAGTATAGTAGTAACAGTGCAGTACCTCTCTCCTGCTGTACGGCTGTAGTAGTATAGTAGTAGTATAGTAGCAGTATAGCAGTAACAGTGTAGTACCTCTCTCCTACTGTAAGGCTGTAGTAGTATAGTAGTAGTATAGTAGCAGTATAGTAGTAGTATAGTAGTAACAGTGTAGTACCTCTCTCCTACTGTAAGGCTGTAGCAGTATAGTAGTAGTATGGTAGTAGTATAGTAGTGGTATAGTAGCAGTATAGCAGTAACAGTGTAGTACCTCTCTCCTACTGTAAGGCTGTAGTAGTATAGTAGTAGTATAGTAGCAGTATAGTAGTAACAGTGTAGTACATCTCTCCTACTGTAAGGCTGTAGTAGTATAGTAGTAGTATAGTAGCAGTATAGTAGTAACAGTGTAGTACCTCTCTCCTACTGTAAGGCTGTAGTAGTATAGTATTAGTATAGTAGTAGTATAGTAGCAGTATAGTAGTAACAGTGTAGTACCTCTCTCCTACTGTAAGGCTGTAGTAGTATAGTAGTCGTATAGTAACAGTATAGTAGCAGTATAGTAGTAACAATGTAGTACCTCTCTCCTACTGTAAGGCTGTAGTAGTATAATAGTCGTATAGTAGCAGTATAGTAGTAACAGTGTCGTACCTCTCTCCTACTGTAAGGCTGCAGTAGTATAGTAGTAGTATAGTAGTAGTATAGTGGCAGTATAGTAGTAACAGTGTAGTACCTCTCTCCTACTGTAAGGCTGTAGTAGTATAGTAGCAGTATAGCAGTAACAGTGTAGTACCTCTCTCCTACTGTAAGGCTGTAGTAGTATAGTAGTAGTATAGTAGCAGTACAGTAGTAACAGTGTCGTACCTCTCTCCTACTGTAAGGCTGTAGTAGTATAGTAGTAGTATAGTAGTAGTATAGTGGCAGTATAGTAGTAACAGTGCAGTACCTCTCTCCTTCTGTAAGGCTGTAGTAGTATAGTAGTAGTATAGTAGCAGTATAGTAGTAACAGTGTAGTACCTCTCTCCTGCTGTAAGGCTGTAGTAGTATAGTAGCGGTATAGTAGCAGTATAGTAGTAACAGTGCCGTACCTCTCTCCTACTGTAAGGCTGTAGTAGTATAGTAGTAGTATAGTAGCAGTATAGTAGTAGTATAGTAGTAACAGTGTAGTACCTCTCTCCTACTGTAAGGCTGTAGCAGTATAGTAGTAGTATGGTAGTAGTATAGTAGTGGTATAGTAGCAGTATAGCAGTAACAGTGTAATACCTCTCTCCTACTGTAAGGCTGTAGTAGTATAGTAGTAGTATAGTAGCAGTATAGTAGTAACAGTGTAGTACCTCTCTCCTACTGTAAGGCTGTAGTAGTATAGTAGTAGTATAGTAGCAGTATAGTAGTAACGGTGTAGTACCTCTCTCCTACTGTAAGGCTGTAGTAGTATAGTAGTAGTATATAGTAGTAGTATAGTAGCAGTATAGTAGTAACAGTGTAGTACCTCTCTCCTACTGTAAGGCTGTAGTAGTATAGTAGTAGTATAGTAACAGTATAGTAGCAGTATAGTAGTAACAATGTAGTACCTCTCTCCTACTGTAAGGCTGTAGTAGTATAGTAGTCGTATAGTAGCAGTATAGTAGTAACAGTGTCGTACCTCTCTCCTACTGTAAGGCTGTAGTAGTATAGTAGTAGTATAGTGGCAGTATAGTAGTAACAGTGTAGTACCTCTCTCCTACTGTAAGGCTGTAGTAGTATAGTAGCAGTATAGCAGTAACAGTGTAGTACCTCTCTCCTACTGTAAGGCTGTAGTAGTATAGTAGTAGTATAGTAGCAGTATAGTAGTAACAGTGTCGTACCTCTCTCCTACTGTAAGGCTGTAGTAGTATAGTAGTAGTATAGTAGTAGTATAGTGGCAGTATAGTAGTAACAGTGCAGTACCTCTCTCCTACTGTAAGGCTGTAGTAGTATAGTAGTAGTATAGTAGCAGTATAGTAGTAACAGTGTAGTACCTCTCTCCTGCTGTAAGGCTGTAGTAGTATAGTAGCGGTATAGTAGCAGTATAGTAGTAACAGTGCCGTACCTCTCTCCTACTGTAAGGCTGTAGTAGTATAGTAGTAGTATAGTAGCAGTATAGTAGTAACAGTGTAGTATCTCTCTCCTACTGTAAGGCTGTAGTAGTATAGTAGTAGTATAGTAGTAGTATAGTAGCAGTATAGTAGTAACATTATAGTAGTAGTAGTATGGTAGTAGTATAGTAGCAGTATAGTAGCAGTATAGTAGTAACAGTGTCGTACCTCTCTCCTACTGTAAGGCTGTAGTAGTATAGTAGTAGTATAGTAGTCGTATAGTGGCAGTATAGTAGTAACAGTGTAGTACCTCTCTCCTACTGTAAGGCTGTAGTAGTATAGTAGTAGTATAGTAGCAGTATAGTAGTAACAGTGTCGTACCTCTCTCCTACTGTAAGGCTGTAGTAGTATAGTAGTAGTATAGTAGTAGTATAGTGGCAGTATAGTAGTAACAGTGTAGCACCTCTCTCCTACTGTAAGGCTGTAGTAGTATAGTAGTAGTATAGTAGCAGTATAGTAGCAGTGTAGTAGTAACAGTGTAGTACCTCTCGCCTACTGTAAGGCTGTAGTAGCATAGTAGTAGTATAGTAGCAGTAAATTAGCAGTATAGTAGTAACAGTGTAGTACCTCTCTCCTACTGTAAGGCTGTAGTAGTATAGTAGCAGCATAGTAGCAGTATAGTAGTAACATTATAGTAGTAGTAGTATGGTAGTAGTATAGTAGCAGTATAGTGGCAGTATAGTAGTAACAGTGTAGTACCTCTCTCCTGCTGTAAGGCTGTAGTAGTATAGTAGCAGTATAGTAGCAGTATAGTAGTAACATTGTAGTACCTCTCTCCCACTGTAAGGCTGTAGTAGTGTAGTAGTAGTATAGTAGCAGTATAGTAGTAACAGTGTAGTACCTCTCTCCTACTGTAAGGCTGTAGTAGCATAGTAGTAGTATAGTGGCAGTATAGTAGTAGCATTATAGTAGTAGTAGTATGGTAGTAGTATAGTAGCAGTATAGTAGCAGTATAGTAGTAACAATGTCGTACCTCTCTCCTACTGTAAGGCTGTAGCACCGCCCCTCCCGACCCTCTATTGGTCTGGAGGTTGATGGAGGATGTCTGTAGAGGAGGAGGAGAGGAGGAGCTCCCTGGAGCTGCGCTTCCCGACACCACCTTTTGTCCACCGGTCATGTGCGCTGTCACCATGGCAACGGGAGCTGTCTTGGCGACCGGGTTGGCCGGTAGAACGGAGATGGAGATGCTTTGTGAGGAGGGAGGAGGGGGCTTGATGAGGGAGAGGGGCTTGGTGGCCCCTCCTACGGGACAACTTCTAACAGTCAGCTTCTTCTGTTGAGGGGAGGGAGGAGAGAGAGAGGAGGGAGGGAGGGAGGGAGGGAGGGAGGGAGGGAGGGAGGGAGGGAGGGAGGGAGGGAGGGAAGGGAAGGGGAGGGAGGGAAGGGGAGGGAGGAGAGAGAGAGGAGGGAGGGAGGGAAGGGGGAGGAGAGAGGAGGGAGGGGAGGAGAGAGGAGGGAGGGAGGGAGGGAGGGAGGGAGGGAGGGAAGGAAGGGAAGGGAAGGGAAGGGAGGGAAGGGAAGGGAAGGGAAGGGAAGGGAAGGGAAGGGAAGGGAAGGGAAGGGAGGAGAGGGGGGGGAGGGGAGAGAGGAGGGAGGGAGGGAAGGGGAGGAAGGGAGGGAGGAGGGGAGGAGAGAGAAGGGAGGGAGGAGAGGGAGGAGAGAGAGGAGGGGAGGAGAGAGAATGGAGGGAGGGAGGGAGGGAGGAGGGGAGGAGAGAGAAGGGAGGGAGGGAGGGAAGGGAGAGAGGGAGGAGAGAGAGGAGGGGAGGAGAGAAAATGGAGGGAGGAGGGGAGGAGAGAGAGACATGGTTAGAAAAGAGAGATTAAACAGGAATAGACACACAGTGGACTGGTCGTGTTGGTGACCTTAGGAGTGTTGCTCTACTCAACGTGCTACAGATTGAATGGTGCTTCATCAGAGAACACCTTGGTGTTTAAACACAGTGCAGATGAAGCTCCACCTGAAAGAGAAACATTGATACAGATCCAGGATCAGACTTAGAGACAGGCAGGTAATTAGACTGAGGTAGACTACCCCCTCTCCCCCCCTGTCTCTCTACTCCCCTGTCTCTCTACCCCCCTCTACTCCCCTGTCTCTCTACCCCCTCTACTCCCCTGTCTCTCTACCCCCTCTACTCCCCTGTCTCTCTACCCCCTCTACTCCCCTGTCTCTTTACCCCCTCTACTCCCCTGTCTCTCTACCCCCTCTACTCCCCTGTCTCTCTACCCCCTCTACTCCCCTGTCTCTCTACCCCCTCTACTCCCCTGTCTCTCTACCCCCTCTACTCCACTGTCTCTCTACTCCCCTGTCTCTCTACCCCCTCTCCTCCCCTGTCTCTGTACTCCCCTGTCTCTCTACCCCCTCTACTCCCCTGTCTCTCTACTCCCCTGTCTCTCTACTCCCCTGTCTCTCTACCCCCAACTCCCTCTACTCCCCTGTCTCTCTACCCCCTCTACTCCCCTGTCTCTCTACCCCCAACTCCCTCCACTCCCCTGTCTCTCTACCCCCTCTACTCCCCTGTCTCTCTACCCCCAACTCCCTCCACTCCCCTGTCTCTCTACCCCCGCTGCTCCCCTGTCTCTCTACCCCCAACTCCTTCCACTCCCCTGTCTCTACCCCCTCTACTCCCCTGTCTCTCTACCCCCAACTCCCTCCACTCCCCTGTCTCTCTACCCCCAACTCCCTCTACTCCCCTGTCTCTCTACCCCCTCTACTCCCCTGTCTCTCTACTCCCCTGTCTCTCTACCCCCTCTCCTCCCCTGTCTCTGTACTCCCCTGTCTCTCTACCCCCTCTACTCCCCTGTCTCTCTACTCCCTCTACTCCCCTGTCTCTCTACCCTCCAACTCCCTCTCTACTCAGTTAAGAATATATATCTTCCAAAGCCTGTACATCTGGTTCCCTCTCCACTAAAATAACAGGCAGGCACTCTAAATATTTGATATTCCATTCCACTGCCCCGTTCTTATTTCAAAGCTCTCTGTTATGGTTTTCCATTGAGTACAGAGTGATGGGGGAGAGGTGGAGGGAGGGAGGAGAAAACAGGGGGGGGGTCAATGCTTTTTAATTCTCAACTGGGTTTCTGTCTAAAGGCGTCCGTATCCTTCTCAGACCAAACAGTTTGGGAACAGTTGGTGCATAAACAGTATTATTCAGCCACATCCGGTCCCGTTTTTAAGTCCCGCCCCCCCCCTCCCTTCCTCGTCGGCGATTGGTCAACAGAAGTTGGTGCATATACAGTATTATTCAGTCACATCCGGTCCCGTTTTTAAGTCCCGCCCCCCCTCTCTTCCTCGTCGGCGATTGGTCAACAGAAGGGATTCTTCAATGAAGTGCCTGTTGTCATTCAACCAGGGACGTCTCGTCCTCGTGCACATTGTTTTTCCACTTGAGAAATACTGCACCAAACATCCTAGTCAAGATGCAAAATTACATGACTGAGGTATCCTTGGCAACAATGTCAAAATTAATGACAGATTTCTTGAGCTCTCTTAGATTAATTCGGACTATTTTGAAGAAGTGATTACCGGCTCAAAATGGACAAACCGGTACTAATACCGATTTGTTTCTCGTTTTTCAATCGAAGGTCTTTTAAGGAAGTTATGCGAGCGCAATCGTTCGGTTTTTAAACAGGCTCTCTGACCTTAGAGAGCCTGTTTATTTCTCTATTAGGTTAGGTCGGGGTGTGACTAGGGTGGGCATTCTAGTTTTTCTATTTCTGTGTTTGGCCTGGTATGGTTCCCAATCAGAGGCAGCTGTCAATCGTTGTCCCTGATTGGGGATCATACTTAGGCAGCCATTTTTCTACCTTAGATTGTGGGATCTTGTTTTTTTTGCATAGTTGCTGTTTAGCTAAACTGGCTTTCTCTGTTCTACAGGCTTTAGTAAAAAGCTTTCTGAACACCTCCTGCCTCCTTCCCACTTTCTTGTGTGTCTCGCTGAGGGTTCTTTGAGTACCCCACAAATAGCTAACGCTTAGTTCACACTTACATTATCAGCTCAACTACTCCCAGAAAGAAATGACAGGATGTTCAGAACGAAAGAGTACAGGTGACCAACCACTTCTGAAACATCTCGAGTCATTCTGTTACCTGTCCATTAGTTCAGTCTGTCTGAAAAATCTCGAGTCATTCTGTTTACCGTCCTGTAGTTCAGTCTGTCTGAAACATCTTGAGTCATTCTGTTACCTGTCCATTAGTTCAGTCTGTCTGAAACATCTAGAGTCATTCTGTTTAACGTCCTGTAGTTCAGTCTGTCTCGAGTCATTCTGTTACCTGTCCATTAGTTCAGTCTGTCTGAAACATCTCGAGTCATTCTGTTTACTGTCCTGTAGTTCAGTCTGTCTGAAACATCTCGAGTCATTCTGTTACTTGTCCATTAGTTCAGTCTGTCTGAAACATCTAGAGTCATTCTGTTTACCGTCTTGTAGTTCAGTCTGTCTCGAGTCATTCTGTTACCTGTCCGTTAGTTCAGTCTGAAACATCACAAGTCATTCTGTTTACTGTCCATTAGTTCAGTCTGTCTGAAACATCTCGAGTCATTCTGTTACCTGTCCTTTAGTTCTGTCTGAAACATCTCAAGTCATTCTGTTTACCGTCCTGTAGTTCAGTCTGTCTGAAACATCTCGAGTCATTCTGTTACCATCCTGTAGTTCAGTCTGTCTCGAGTCATTCTGTTTACTGTCCTGTAGTTCAGTCTGTCTGAAACATCTCGAGTCATTCTGTTTACCGTCCTGTAGTTCAGTCTGTCTGAAACATCTCGAGTCATTCTGTTTACCGTCCTGTAGTTCAGTCTGTCTGAAACATCTCGAGTCATTCTGTTACCTGTCCTGTAGTTCAGTCTGTCTGAAACATCTCAAGTCATTCTGTTTACCGTCCTGTAGTTCAGTCTGTCTGAAACATCTCGAGTCATTCTGTTTACCGTCCTGTAGTTCAGTCTGTCTGAAACATCTCGAGTCATTCTGTTACCTGTCCATTAGTTCAGTCTGAAACATCTCAAGTCATTCTGTTTACTGTCCTGTAGTTCAGTCTGTCTGAAACATCTCGAGTCATTCTGTTTACTGTCCTGTAGTTCAGTCTGTCTGAAACATCTCGAGTCATTCTGTTACCTGTCCATTAGTTCAGTCTGAAACATCTCGAGTCATTCTGTTTACTGTCCTGTAGTTCAGTCTGTCTGAAACATCTCGAGTCATTCTGTTACCATCCTGTAGTTCAGTCTGTCTCGAGTCATTCTGTTTACTGTCCTGTAGTTCAGTCTGTCTGAAACATCTCGAGTCATTCTGTTTACCGTCCTGTAGTTCAGTCTGTCTGAAACATCTCGAGTCATTCTGTTTACCGTCCTGTAGTTCAGTCTGTCTGAAACATCTCGAGTCATTCTGTTACCTGTCCTGTAGTTCAGTCTGTCTGAAACATCTCAAGTCATTCTGTTTACCGTCCTGTAGTTCAGTCTGTCTGAAACATCTCGAGTCATTCTGTTTACCGTCCTGTAGTTCAGTCTGTCTGAAACATCTCGAGTCATTCTGTTACCTGTCCATTAGTTCAGTCTGAAACATCTCAAGTCATTCTGTTTACTGTCCTGTAGTTCAGTCTGTCTGAAACATCTCGAGTCATTCTGTTTACTGTCCTGTAGTTCAGTCTGTCTGAAACATCTCGAGTCATTCTGTTACCTGTCCATTAGTTCAGTCTGAAACATCTCGAGTCATTCTGTTTACTGTCCTGTAGTTCAGTCTGTTTGAAACATCTCGAGTCATTCTGTTTACCATCATGTACTTCAGTCTTTCTCCAGTCATTCTGTCTGCAGTGCAGTAGGTCCAGTCTGTCTCCAGTCATTCTGTCTGCAGTGCAGTAGGTCCAGTCTGTCTCCAGTTGTTCTGTCTGCAGTGCAGTAGGTCCAGTCTGTCTGCAGTGCAGTATGTCCAGTTTGTCTGCAGTGCAGTATGTCCAGTCTGTCTGCAGTGCAGTATGTCCAGTCTGTCTGCAGTGCAGTATGTCCAGTCTGTCTGCAGTGCAGTATGTCCAGTCTGTCTGCAGTGCAGTATGTCCAGTCTGTCTGCAGTGCAGTATGTCCAGTCTGTCTGCAGTGCAGTATGTCCAGTCTGTCTGCAGTGCAGTATGTCCAGTCTGTCTGCAGTGCAGTATGTCCAGTCTGTCTGCAGTGCAGTATGTCCAGTCTGTCTGCAGTGCAGTATGTCCAGTCTGTCTGCAGTGCAGTAGGTCCAGTCTGTCTGCAGTGCAGTATGTCCAGTCTGTCTGCAGTGCAGTATGTCCAGTCTGTCTGCAGTGCAGTATGTCCAGTCTGTCTGCAGTGCAGTAGGTCCAGTCTGTCTGCAGTGCAGTATGTCCAGTCTGTCTGCAGTGCAGTATGCCCAGTCTGTCTGCAGTGCAGTATGTCCAGTCTGTCTGCAGTGCAGTAGGTCCAGTCTGTCTGCAGTGCAGTATGTCCAGTCTGTCTGCAGTGCAGTATGTCCAGTCTGTCTGCAGTGCAGTAGGTCCAGTCTGTCTGCAGTGCAGTATGTCCAGTCTGTCTGCAGTGCAGTATGTCCAGTCTGTCTGCAGTGCAGTATGTCCAGTCTGTCTGCAGTGCAGTATGTCCAGTCTGTCTGCAGTGCAGTATGTCCAGTCTGTCTGCAGTGCAGTATGTCCAGTCTGTCTGCAGTGCAGTATGTCCAGTCTGTCTGCAGTGCAGTATGTCCATAATGTATATTCCTCTGTGAAGATACATGAGAATAAGTCACTCTATCGCTGTGTAATGACTTTGAAGAATAAAATACAACCAATTGGATGATATTCAGTGTTTGTCAGTTTTCAGAAGAGAGAGAGAGAGAGAGAGAGAGAGAGAGACAGAGAGTGTGGAGAGTAGGGGAGATAGAGAGAGAGACAGAGAGAGAGAGAGTGTGGAGAGAGAGAGACAGAGAGAGAGAGGGGGGGGGTGGGAGGATAGAATAGCCTGGTGAACTCACACTAACCCAGACACACACAGACCAGACTAGGGGCTTCGTTCACGGGGGAGGAGGTAGAGGAGGAGGTCATTAATTTTGGGGCTACAGCCAGCCTGCGCCACTGAATATCTAATCAGGTAGCCAAGGCCTCCACCCAGCCTGCCTCTGTCGCCCAGTCTTCACTAATGACTCAGCTCTGAGGAATGGAAGGAGGGGGGAGAGGAGTGGAGAGGAGGGGGAGGTGAGGAGGGGAGAGGAGGGGGAGGTGAGGAGAGGAGAGGAGAGGAGGGGAAGAGGAGGGGGAGAGTTGGGGTGAGGTACGTTCTATAAGGGTTAGGGAATAGGAGAGAGGAGGAGAGAGGGAGGGGGGTAGGTCTCCGTGGAAACTAAATTCTCTCTTTGTGTCAAAATCCACTCTAATCAGCATGTCGAACAAGAAGGAGAATGTTTCAGACTCTCACCAGGGTGCTCTCTTTCATTCTCTCTCTCCTCTCTCTCTCTACTACCCTCACCCCCTCTCTCTCCCTCCCTCCCTCCCTCCCTCCCTCCCTCCCTCCCTCCCTCCCTCTCCCCCTCTCTCTATGCCCCTCTCCCCCTCTCTCTCCTTCCTCCCCCCTCTCCCTCCCTCCCTCCTCCATCTTTGGTGCAGGGTGGATTCATGGAAATGACAAGTCAACAAATAGAAAACACAATCCATCAGGATGTGGATCAGGATGTAGATCAGGATGTCGATGTGGATCAGGATGTGGATCAGGATGTGGATCAGGATGTGGATGTGGATGTGGACCAGGATGTGGATCAGGATGTGGATCAGGATGTTGATGTGGATCAAGATATGGATGTGGATCAGGATGTGGATCAGGATGTTGATGTGGATAAGGATGAGGATCAGTATGTGGATCAGGACGTGGGTGTGGATCAGGATGTGGATCAGGATGTGGATCAGTATGTTGATACGGATGTGGATGTAGATCAGGATGTGGATGTGGATCAGAATCAGGATGTGTATCAGGATGTGGATGTGGATCAGGGTGTGAATCAGGATGTGGATGTGGATCAGGATGTGGATCAGGGTGTGAATCAGGGTGTGGATGTGGATCCGGATGTGAATCAGGATGTGGATGTGAATCAGGATGTGAATCAGGTTGTGAATCAGGGTGTGGATGTGGATCAGGATGTGGATGTGTATCAGGATGTGGAGCAGGATGTGGAGGTGGATCAGGAAGTTGATGTGGGTCAGAATGTGGATCAGGATGTGGATGTGGATCAGGATGTGGAGGTGGATCAGGAAGTTGATGTGGGTCAGAATGTGGATCAGGATGTGGATGTGGATCAGGATGTGGAACAGGATGTGGATGTGGAGGTGGATCAGGAAGTTGATGTGGGTCAGAATGTGGATGTGGATGTGGATCAGGATTTTGATGTGGAACAGGATGTGGATCAGGATGTGGATGTGGATCAGAATGTGAATATGGATCAGGATGTGGATCAGGATGTGGATCAGGATGTGGAGGTGGATCAGGAAGTTGATGTGGGTCAGAATGTGGATGTGGATCAGGATGTGGAGTTGGATCAGGAAGTTGATGTCGGTCAGAATGTGGATGTGGATGTGGATCAGGATTTTGATGTGGAACAGGATGTGGATCAGGATGTGGATGTGGATCAGAATGTGAATATGGATCAGGATGTGGATCAGGATATGGATCAGGATCAGGATGTGGATGTGGATCAGGATGTTGATGTGGATCAGGATGTGGATCAGGATCAGGATGTGGATGTGGATCAGGATGTAGATCAGGATGTTGATGTGGATGTGGATCAGGATGTGGATCAGGATGTGGATCAGTATGTTGATATGGATGTGGATGTAGATCAGGATGTGGATGTGGATCAGAATCAGGATGTGTATCAGGATGTGGATGTGGATCAGGGTGTGAATCAGGATGTGGATGTTGATCAGGATGTGGATCAGGGTGTGAATCAGGGTGTGGATGTGGATCAGGATCAGGATGTGGATGAGGATCAGGATGTGGATCAGGATGTGGATCAGGACCTGTGGATCAGGATGTGGATCAGGATGTGGATCAGGATGTGGATCAGTATGTTGATCAGGATGTGAATGTGGATCAGGGTGTGTATCAGGATGTGGATCGGAATCTGGATGTGTATCAGGATGTGGATGTGTATCAGGGTGTGAAGCAGGGTGTGGATGTGGATCAGGATGTGGATGTGGATCAGAATGTGAATCAGGATGTGGATCAGGATGTGAATCAGGGTGTGGATGTGGATCAGGATGTGGATCAGGATCAGGATGTGGATCAGGATGTGGATGAGGATCAGGATGTGGATGTGGATCAGAATGTGAATCAGGATGTGGATGTGGATCAGGGTGTGGATCAGGATGTGGATGTGGATCAGAATGTGGATCAGGATGTGGATGTGGATCAGAATGTGGATCAGGATGTGGATGTGGATCAGAATGTGAATCAGGATGTGGATGTGGATCAGGATGTGGATCAGGATGTGGATGTGGATCAGAATGTGGATCAGGATGTGGATGTGGATCAGAATGTGAATCAGGATGTGGATGTGGATCAGGATGTGAATCAGGATGTGGATCAGGATCAGGATGTGGATCAGGATCAGGATGTGGATCAAATGCTCATGTAAAGGCAGTGGAGGCTCCTCAGGGGAGGAAAGGGGAGGAGAACCTTATTAATCTGTGAAAAAATAGTGAAACATTCAAAAAGTTTTCAATTTTTTGATAAAACTATACTAAATATGTTAAAGCTACCAAATAATTTATTAAAACTATTTTGTCATGAATGCAGCACTCTGTAGGGTAGCACCATGGTGTAGCCTGGAGGACAGCTAGCTTCTGTCCTCCTCTGGGTACATTGGCTTTAATACAAAACCTAGGAGGCTCATGGTTCCATAGA